>NC_081409.1:658432393-658719893 GCF_030272615.1 Cryptomeria japonica | reverse complement strand
GCCTCGTTAATATTTATTGAGTTTATGGTCTTCGATGGGTAATCACTCTCGCATTATGTTTCTGGAGATTTTTTGAGACTAATATTTTGAGCTGTGTATCCTAACAAGGTGACCATCCAGGCAGGTATGATATATTGTATAAGTTGACTTGTTAGGTTTTCCTTTTCCTAACATTCTGGTGAGAGATTTTCTCAAGATTTTGTGTAGCATAAGGAGAAGAGCATGCTTAGTCCTATGTTTCAGGAATAGCAAGAACTGTCGCCCACAAATGGCAGCATCATCCCAAGAGATGGGCAATCTGCTGCTCAACTTTACACAAAGGATTTCTACATACAATCTTCATTATTTTGGACAAGTTCCCTTTGTGATCTTGTATCTCCATTTTGTATCGCATTCTTAATTTTTTCTGATCCTTGAGGGATCTTGGCTAGACCGGAGGTTTTCTTCCCTCCATTCTTTCCTACCGGTGCCCACACTGAATGGAGGTGTAAATGTAAATCTATCTATTTTTTAAATTAATAAAATTCTTTGGCCTCGGCCTTTTATCGATCAAAATAAAATAAAATTGGGTAGTGGAGAAACTCTATTTGAAAACTAAAAGTTTCATCAATCTAGAGTCATTTAACTATGATTTTGACTTATCTCTTGAACCTCAAATCTAATACTCAACTTCTATTGTAAGTTTAATACAACTGAGCTTCGAAGATTAAATGAATTATGATTGTTATTAGGGAATGCTTACCTTAATATGTGATTGAGAAACCTATTCCATGATCGCTTAGTAGATTATACAACTATTTTAATTGAGATAACCTTTGCGCAAATCTTAGCTCTCTTCTAAGAGTTTGTGATTAATAAGTTATTATTTGTAGAAAATGTCCAAGGGATAAATGGATTCAAGTGGATAGTTATCTCCTTATAATATTGCATTAATTCAAGAACCACAAGAAGAAGATTTCATTTATTAATTGGGATTATTTAGAAACCGTAATCATATTGGTTAATTAAAAAGTAAATTGTTGGGATCATCTAAAAGTCATGTTCATATTGGTTAAATGAAAATGAATTGGTTGGAATTAGAAAGGAGTCTTATTCATAACGATTGATTGAAGGTATATTTATTTGAAATATTTAGGAGTCTTATTCACATTGGTTAATAAGCAGTTGGTTGATTTGGGATTATTCATATTGGATTCTCTTATTTTAAACATTGGTAATAAAAATAGTGTAGATATCAAGGTTATTATTAAAAGCTTTCCATCAAACATGTTAGTAATAATTTCATTTCCAAAGTATTATTATTTGATGATTTTAATTTCTTCAAACAATTATTAGGACTCATATTTTAAGCAAGGATTATCATTTGTAGAAAATGCTTAAGGAATTAATTTTTATGTTACCCTAATTGGAATAAATAGCTGATTTAATGATGATGCGGTTATTATTAAGCTTATCATTAAATACTTTTTTTTCTTCCTTCAACAAATAAGTGATAAGTTCATTTCCAAAGTTTCATTGTTTAATCATTTTCCTTAAGCAATCTAATAAGATAATCTTTAAATAAATTTACATCCGCTAGATGAACTTTAGTAAACCTCATTAGGGTTGTTTAAGTGAGATGCTCTTAAAACTTGGCTAAATCTTGAAGGTTGTTTGACGATTTGATAATTGGATCAAGGGTGACGTTTATGATAGGTATTAGGACCTAGTTGTTTTAGGCCACAAGCAATAGGCCACCTTGAACTTCTTTGCTTAAAGCTACAATCGTGGGTAGCAATCGCAGAGAAATTGTCTGGGACATTGGCCCTAGAAAGGGTTGCGTACCCACCAAACAATTTACATTAAACCATAGTTAGAAACCAGAACTACATACTTTATGCCTTGATCCTGTGTCGAAAAGGGTATGTAGGCAGTCTAGGGACGAAGTTGTCCCTTATACTCAGGAGTCCGGGGATGGGGATTAGGATTTTGTGAGTATTTTTTCTCTCGAAGCTCTTTGGTCTTTTAATCAAATGGCACAAATATTAATTGAAAGGTTAAAATTAATTCAATTCATACTCAGAAGGAATCTCGTATGGATTCACTTGACTTCTCGAGGCTTTAGGCCAAATTCGAGGCGGAACTCAAGCTTTTTTATGTAATTACTTTTATACTCCTAAGGATGACGATCTCGGTGCACTTCTAGTAGGGGAGTGTAGTCTTTAGAGAGTGGCTCAGGACTCGGATGGTCCCGATGAGTCTAAAGTCTCTAGCCAGAGCATATCCTATTCTTATGAATAGATCATGCCTACCCCGTTTGGGTAGATGCCTATCCTAGATTGGATAGATGAAACCTCCTGTCCCGTATGGACAGATGCCTAACCCATATGGTTAGATGCCTAGTCTCGTATGGATAGATGCCTAACCCATATGGTTAGATGTCCATCCTAGTTGGATGGATGCCTACCTCGTTTGGATAGATGTACCTGAGTATGTGATTGAATAAAAAATAAATGAGAATAAGTAAGAATAAGAAATAAATATTTTTATATATTAAAAAAAACAATCAGTTGAGTTTTTGGATAAAGTTAAGTGGGTTATTACATAAGCAGCCTCACGACCTGAGCCATATAGATTGTCAAATTCTTATTATTTAGTGTCAAGGTTTAAGGGGTGTGTATTCCATCAAAGGCATGGTCCCAACCTTATCCACTTGGCAAGAGTTGGTCCTTGATAAACCTTTTACAGACTATTTAACTTTATTAATAAACCAATGACTAGTCAACAAACCTCACATATTATGATGTTTGATCAAAATCCAATTGCAAATTTTTTGAATTAAACTAATTAACATATACTTCACAAACAATGATCCATATAAACCCATTTTAAAATTTCAAGAAATAATTTTTATCCATTTTGAATAAACCCTAAAAACCAATTACATAAACACCTCCCATTAAGAAAGAATTTGATAGAAGTTCTATTCAATTACAAGAAACTAATGGCCACCCAACAAACCTCACAATTATGATATTTGATCAAAATTCAATCGCAAAGATTTTAACTTAAAACTCATTAACCAATACCTCACAAACAATGATCCAAATAAATCCATTTTGAATAAACCCTAAAAACGATAACCTAAACACCCTCCATTAAGAAGGAATTCTACAAAAGTTCTATTCAAATACAATAGTTCAATACAACATGACAACTTTGGGGCAATGAAAACGTCCCAATACATCCATCACCTCTAAGAAGAATGCAAGTTCAAATCATGGAATTAGATATTCGAAACATCTATCCAACCAATTAAAACTCCTTCCATTAACAAAGAATTTGATAGAAGTTCTATTCAAATACAATAGTTAGCTAATAACATGACAACTTTGAGACTGTGAGAGTTTCCAAGACATCACCTTTTAAAAGAATGCGAGTTCAAATAATAGAGTTAGATATTTGTGACTATCTAACAACTAAAAGCACGTTACATTTTACATATTTTAGTTGGCTGGATAGATATTTCGAGTTAGATGGCCTATCGAATGTCAAACAATCCACCAATGGGGCATGCCTGCTATAAAAAAATCAAACAGTAAACAGTCAAATGGCCCATTCTTGTCCTCTTACACTAACTGCAATAAATCTCATATAAATTCTACCGAGAGAAAGTTGTAACAAGTGCATTGAATGACAAGCTCTTTTCCAACTTTTTAAAGGGACCCACATACGCTTGTTTCAGTCTCTTTTCATTGTCGTTTTGATGGGAAAAATCCTCTCAAAGTCGCTTTCTTTTGTCAACTATAAAAAATCTGATTCCATGGCTGATAAGTAGCAGTTTTTGGTTAAATTTGATGGTAGTATTGTTGGATTTAATCTTTTTCAAGGCTTAAATGTAATCAATTTCTTTACTGTATATTTATTGAATGCAATTTAATGTTTTTTATGGAGTATAAATAAATGCACTGGTTTACAGTTTTAAGAAGAAAAGTAATGTGTTTGTTTTGTTATTTTGTGTAAGTTTAATAATATTAATCAAAATTATTATTTTGTATGGATGTTTTAATGTATGATTATAATACCGAATTGATACTTTTGGTGTATTTGTAAACATGAAATTTATACTTAACATTATGTTATGTCATGTTATTTAATTCAAAAAAAAATTTAGTCTAATTTGTAGAGTATTGTTCAACTCGATCCTCATAGTTCTGTCGACTAGGCTAATTGTGGTGGGAGTCCTATTTTTTTAAGTTCAAATTCTAGAGTATTTTAGAAGTATATTTTGTAGAGAACAAGTTGTCATTATAGAGTAAAACTAGTGCGACCTTTACTAGATTTTTGGACATGACTCTCACACAAATTATTATAAAATCATATGTTAGGACCAAGTACTTAGGACACCCACACAAATTTGTCTCTCTTCAAAATCATATGTTAGGACCAAGTACTTATGACACCCACACATTAGTATAAAATAAAGGATTAAAGTACAAACATGTGACAAATAGATATAAATTAGATTTAATTAACATATATACCTAACTATAAAGTTTTTTAACTACCATTTGTAATTTAACTTTATTTTTCTATTAAATTTGAAAATGATAACTTTTTAAAATTAATTTTTGTAATTAGCTATCATATTTCTTTTTATAATATTGTAGTTATTTCTTTTTATGAACCATCAAGTTACATTTTATTCATATAAATAAAAACCATTTATCAATAAAAGCTTTTAGAAACATTCTACCATTTTCAAAAGTAAAATATTTGAATCAATAGATTTAGAAGCAAAAATAATATTGAAGTTAATTTGATAAATTAGAAAAGAAATATATTCATTTATATAATGATTACATGTAAAATATTTAGTCATATTATTTGTTATTAATAAAATATTGAAAATAATATACATTTTAATTTATTGTAGAAAAATGAGTTGAAATGAAAATCTAGTCATATTTGTTGACATTTATGATAATTTAATATCGACATATAGCATCCTGCAAGACATCTCATTTCTTTATTACAATTAATTGCTTGAAACATGAAGTATTTAAAAGTAAATTTAACTCTATTCATAAAAAATAGCTTATAATAAATATTTACAATCAATCAAAATTAATGCATCTAAAGTTAAGATTTTTCATAACATGGAATTATCTACGGTCTCTTTTTAGTTTAACCTATAAATTGTACGTAATGGGCCAAAACCAATAAGATGTACGTACCCTACCCCAGCATAAGTTCTCCACCACTAGGCCAACTCAAGTTGTACAATCTATAGATTGTATTTTTAAAAATTAAGTATTTAAAGAAAAAGTAAATACAATAAACTAAAATAATTCTTTAAATAAAGATAAAGTAAACAATACAATAAAATTAATATAAACATATATAAAAAAATATAAATACATCTATCTAAAAAAGTCAAAGAGATATTCATCTTAGGTCATAATAACTCTTCAAAATAAAATAGTTTAAAGTAATATTTCTTAGCTTATTTTGAATAGATGTATTTAAGGTTTTTATGCTAGCTATGAATAAAATAAGACTTTTATTGAACAAATTTTTAATCAAAGAGGTTTAAAAAACCTCAAGGAAATAAAAATAATAATAAATGATTTATATTAAAAAGCCCCCATATTTTTTTTTAATCATTGATTGTTTAAATATAACATCTTGTCAATGGGCCCTTGGTCTCCTCATAAAGTTCAATGGTTCATAATAGGCCCACAATGATCAAATCTAGTTTAATACAACACTCCAACATCATCACGAGGGATAAGACATGGATCGTGCCCCATATGAATTTGGTGGAATGGATACATCAAGTTTAGCTGAGTACAAGACTTCGATATAAGGGATGAGCCATGAAGTGTGCCCCATGCGAATTTGGCGGAATGGATACATCAAGTCTAACTAAGTACAAGACTCTGACAACGTCATGAAGGATGATACAAAAATTGTGCCTCATAAGAATGCGATCAAATAGATACCTCTCAATCCTTAACTCTTAATCCAAAAAATTCCATCTATAACTCATGTTCTAGAATAACTTAAAAAATCTGATACAACAAATCTATATAAAAATCCTCCATAGAAAAAATATCTAGGTATCTTTGAAAGTTTCCCAAACAGGACAACCTTACAAATTTGATCAAAAACTGTATGGGAAGAGAAGGGGCCACGCTAGAGATTTGACCACTTTAAGTAGAATAAACCATATAACCCAATTAGACAGAGGAAGGTGGGACCGGGTTCTATGAATAAAATAAAATAAATATCTGATCCTGCTCAAGGAGATTCAGAATATATGGTACCTATCAGATTGGCGTGTTATAAATAATTATTATTGAGATTCCGTGTTAAAGTTACCGTGTATCATTATAATGGGCCAAAATGACCGCATTGTATACATCAGTTTTGATTTTGCTTCTCTTCTCTTAACCCATTTTCTCACCAGATTAGTTGAGTTTGATGGATTATTTGAAGGGTTGTTTAGCTGATTTTTTTTTATATATTTTGAACAAATCAGAAAGATACATAAGAAAAATATATATGATTTGAAAGGTTGTTTAGCAGTATTTGATGTGGGGATATATTATTCATATATAAGATAGCGAAGCCTCTTGTTTATGTAATTTATTGTTAATAAATGTTGAGCTTTTACGCTCATTAAATAGTGCTTATCATTTTTATAGAGTTTTTTCTGATGGAAGTTTTGATTTTCAAGTTTTATTTCTTGGTTGCATCGACGTCAACATCGGTGTGACTGTATCAATGCATGAGTTTCTGAAAGTATGAGAGGATAAGTTCAACAATTAAATTACAAAGAAATAGAATATGCATTAATATGCTGTGGAAGTAGAGTTTATAGCGAAAAAAAGGTCATTAATGGACATGAACAATAAATAAATTATAATAAAATCAATTGGGATCATTATATTGTATTCCTTTTTTGTTGTCAAAGTCTTATTAATATAATTTTGTATCGGCATATGGATTCTAGATGATGTGTGAGATATTCTTGTGTGAAGATTTGGTAATGTTAATATTTTATTCTATTTTGTTGATGTTTTTATATTGCGAAAAAAATTGCTGGTCTCTGTTTTATTTGCTAATGTTTAAGTATGAAAGTTTGAAATATTACATTTGGTGTCAAAACTTGAGTTGCAACATTGGAGCTTTGAACTATGTGCTTGCTCATATGATTGGTGTGTTTGATGGGTACTTGTTGCTTGATTGTTAAGTTTCTTAGTATGGCATTGTAGATGATTTTATTTGTGTAATAAACCATACAAGGGTATGTGAAGGAAGAATGCCTCCTAGGCGATGTTGCAAATTGTCAAGAGTGAGAATACAAATCTAGCTCATTTATCTCCAAAGATTCATTGTGAACACATCGTTTTTATTAATATAGAGTGGCTTGAGAATGATCTTGAGGGATCATGTGTTGTTGTTGTTATGCTTTGAGTTGAGATACTGCAAAGGTAGGGTCTTCATTGGGAGGTATCTCATTTAATCAATTCTCATACTCTTAGGAAAGGAGAGAGAAACAACCCTATAGTGGTGGAGGGGAATGCTCTAGGAGTCCTTAACTTTCTAGGGTGGATAATGTACCCTTTCAAGAGCCACCTTGTAGAATGAGTGTATAGGTAGTGGATAAAGACAATATGTTGGTGTATAGTACAATATCAATAAAATAGTTGTGGTTAAAACAACGAGGATTGTTATATCATATTTTCTTTTGTTGTTATTGATGTATTTTTATATTAGCATATGGATTCTTAGTGTATTCCCTATGATGCATGAGATACTCTCACATAGAGATCTAATAATATTAATGTTTTTATCATATCTAGTGGATGCTCTTCTATTGCAAAAAAATATTAGTCTATATTTTATTTGCTAATGTCTTAACTAGTATAAAAATTGGGTTGTTACATCTAGTATTGGAGCTCAAATTGCAACATTGGGAGCTCTAGGCTATGTGCTTGCTCATATGATTGGTGTGTTTGATGGGCACTTGTTGCTTGATTATTGAGTTTCATAGTATGACATTGTAGATATTTTTTTTATGTGTTCTAAACCATTCTTGGCGTGTGAAGGAAGTATGCCTCCTAGGTGATGCCACAATTATTAGAGAATACAAATCTAGCTCACAAATCTCCAAATATTCATAATGAAATCACCCTTGTTGTTAATCAAGAGTAGCCTACATGCTCTTGAGGGATCATGGGTTGTTGTTATGCTTCAAGTTGAGATATTGGAAAAGGTAGGGTCCTCATCATGAGGTATCTCATATAATCCATTCTCATCCCTCTTAGGGAATGAGATAGATTCAACTCCATATTGGTGGAAGAGAATGCTCTTGGAGCCCTTGACAATATAGAGTTGATGATGTACCTTTTCAAGTGCCACCCTATAGAATGGGTATATAGGTAGTGGATGAAGACAATGTGTTGGTAGGACACATGAGGGTACTTCTTTGATCTAAACCACCTACCTTTGATGGTTTTTACAGTGGCTCAAAGGTAGAAAATTGATTCTTAACCCTAGATAAATGTTTTGTAATGTAGTTATATAATATCAATTTACCAAATCTCATTATGCATTATGCACCTACATTTGACTTTACTTATAATTGGTGGTGCCAAGAGGAGAAAATTCATCATTTGGATATTTTCATGGCCTATGAGAGATATTTCTAGAGAGATTCCATTTATGATACCTTCCTGACCATTATAGGTAGCAATACATAGATGAATTCCATGAACTTAGATAGCTAGGCATGACCACAGACCAATATGCGATTGATTCTTTTAGCATAGATAGTTTACAAGCTCAACTAAGGATAAGGGATTGTTAGTTAAAATATTTGTGAGATTTTTGAATGCTTCTAGATTAGTTGTGGTGTTTGGATATTTGCACCTAAACACTTGGTGATTACAATAGAAAAATCTAGACTAATCGAGGAAAATTTATCTTGAGGTTTGAGTGGCCAAATGGGAGTGCAAGTCATGAGTATCAATATTAGTCTAGGACATGGGGTCCCCAATCTTAACCCATAGGATCCTTCAAGACACCTTCAACACCTTCCAAAGTCACTCAATAGGACCTCAAAGTGAGTAGAATTTAGGTAGCTTTAAATGAAGAGATTGTAGGACGCAATACATGTTGGGATATTTTAGATAAGTGAACCCACCTAGATTAGTTAGACTAACCTTAGTTACTTGAATATCAATAGTTGGAGTGCAACTTCTATAATACCAATTCAAGTTGGATGACCATGTTAATTTTACAAAAAGACAAGTTCACTATGAAGATTCTTATCCTCAAAGGTCCATGATAGATGGTGGTTGATATTTTGTAGCTTATAGATTGACAATTGGGGATATTGGAAAGTCCAATAAAGTGTTTGTAGTTGTGAAAAATCATCAGGTAGAGCATTAGGGAACCATGGTGGAAACCTCGGGTACGTTGAATGAAGTTCATATGTCTATTTCATTTTATTTTGGCCCCTCAAAATTTGTTTCCCCATCCCTAGTGACATATTATAGGCCTGTGGTGGTAAGGGAGAATGATAAAGTGATAGGTAAAGTTAGCTACTAGACAAAAGATGACAATAACATCTCTAATCCATGGTCATGTGTTGGTTTAAATACCTTCACCACCATTTCCAATTAGTGAATCCCATCTTTAGGATCCTATGGGATTGTGTTGGGTATGGACTGGTTAGAGGTTCATCAAACTAGTATTGATTCTTGGTCTAAGGCCATAAATTTTTTGGAGGATATTTTTTAATGAGTAGATGTAGTAAGGGTCTAAAGACACATGCATTTTTTCATGATTATAGTTATGAAGAGCTAAAATGGAGCATATAGAAGGGATGCCAAATATTTACTATACTCACAAATGATTCTTCTAAGGACAAGTGTCATGAGGTATCTCTTGATGATGATCCTCCCCCTAAGGAGTTTGTAGATGCTTTCTTAAGGGACAATCTCAAAATGCTAGAAAAGCAAGTTATCAACTTTTTCATTGATCTCATTACAAGAGTTGAACCTATTTCTCATGTACCATATCACATGACCACCTAGGAACTCTATAAAACCTACTCGCAATTGGTGTTGTTAGAAAAGAGACACTTTCATCCTAGTGTTTCCCCTTTGGGTGCACTAGTCATCTTCATAAAGAATAAAGATGCATCTTTTTTCTTGTGTATTAATTATCAACAATTGAACAAAGCAATAATAAAAAATTGATATTTGTTACCAAGGATTGATGATTTGTTCACCTATATGAGAAGAGCCAAGGTATTATGCAAGATTGAATTGAATTTTGGGCATCAACAGTTTCACATTCATGAGGTATATATTCATTAGATGACATTTTGTACTTGTTGTTAAAACTATATATGTATCGTGGTTCTAATCAAGTTGAAAAATGCTCCTTTAGTATTTATGAGCTTGATGAATGGGGTATTAAATTGCTACCTTGATTAGTGTCACCTTATATTTTTGGATGATATTTTGGTTTATTCAAAGATGATAGAGGAGCATGAGGTCCACTTGTTACATGCCCTCTAACACTTGTGAGTGTTGAACATATCTTGTCATTAATGTCAAAGAAGTGTTAAGAGAAGTCAACATGTTGTGGACATTGATGTCAAAAGTGCTGGTTAGTTTTGTCATTGATGTCAAGGCATCCCAAAAAATGAAGAATGCATAACACTATCATGTCATGCAAGAGAATTTTGAGTTGCAAAAGTATAGTGGCTAGCTATGAAGGTGGAATTAGTTGAGGTTTATCTGTAATATCATCTTGCATCCATTCTAGTCACCTGAGGTGATTTGAAAGTGTGATCTAGAAGTGTATGAGGTAAGTTACCCAAACAATGAGTTTGTCTGGTAACTTTTACGATTCACATTCCTTCATAGTTAAGAGTTATGATCTGCAACTTAGAAGGAGAGTATTCTACACATGATTCATTATAATCCAATGTTTCCTATGTTGATGTTCGACAAATAGCAAGTTTGAAGTGATAGAAAGGTCATTATTCTATTTAATCAAGTGAGTTATTGTTTTGGTTTGATGCACTAGAGCTTTACAGTAGCATGTGTTTTTTGGAGGTAGCATGTGGATGACCGTTGAGACCAGGTAAGGTTACATCAGGAACCACATAATGCGTTCTTTATTATGGAATTGTATACAGGCTATCAGACCCGACCTATTGCATGTTTGGTTAAGGGTTGTGCTTGTGGCTGACTTGTAAATGGAATAATATTAATTTTATGGTATGACAAAAGATAAACCAACTTACTTAGAAACAAAAATAAAACCCTACTAAAGCTCTCACATGCCAATCTCCTCCATCTACAAATCTTGTAATAGTATTATCAAATTTTACTACATAAAGTTTATTATTTAGAATAGTTTTACAAACTTGAATAGTAAATGTATAAAGATGTGATGAATAATGATACAAAGTTTATTCATATAGATTTAAATCCATTTTATTTAACAACATATTTAATTAACTAAGTTGCATTTGTAGCATAGAATTGGATAGAAGAAGGTGGGACTCGATACTATGATTTAAATAAAGTAAAATTTAAACAAGCAAGTGATTATGGACAAATATTTGGTTATTCAAAAATTTCCCATCATTTTGGGGAGAAATAATTGGACATTCATCGAAGGAAGGGGGGAATACAATATCCATTTGACATTAACACAAATTATAAATAAATAAAAGTAAAGGAATAAAATTCATCAAAATAATAATAAAAAAATGATCTATCATAATGCATACAAAATTTTTAATTTTAATTATATTTAAAAATTAATTTGAAGAATCATCATAAATAAAAACACACACTTGCATATGTATATGTATATATATGTATGTATGTGTGTACATACATATAGACATACATACATACATACATATATATGTGTATGTGTGTGTCGATTCTTCAAATTAATTTGTAAATATAATTAAAATTATAAAAACTTAAAAATTGTTAATTGATTAAACACGATTGACAAAATTAATAATATATTTTTTAATAACTTTGATAATGAATTATAAAATCAATTGAAAGTCAAATTTTAAATTATAAGAACTTTTGAAATCAATTTAAATTCAAATTATAAATTATGAAGTATCAACCAATGCCCATCCTTCGCGGTGGAAGGTAGGAGTGGGCTATGTGAATAAAATAAAATAAAAAATCTCATCCTTCGCACGGAGATTAGGAATATCGTATCAGATTGTCGTGTAGTTGAGAACTATTGACATTCCATGTGAAATTTTATGCGTGTCTTATGCGATGAAAGTTGTGTAAAAGTCAAACATGCCTACATTGTATTTATCATTGTTGATCTTACTATCGCTCTGTTTCTTTCTTCTCTAAATCTATCTTCTCACCAAATTAGGTGGGTTTGGTAGGAAATTTGGAGGAATAAGAGGTTGTTTAGCTATAGCTGATGTGGGGACATTTGATTTGGATATAGAAAAAGAGACGCTTCTAATTTATTGCTATTAAATGTTGACCTTTTATGCTTATTCCACAACATTTATGGTGCTTATTCCATAGAATCCTTTGTAGTTCTCTCTCTTTTTCTATAGTTTTCTTAAAGAAATGGGTTATTCTGATTTTTGGTTGCATAATGTCATATTGTATGCGAGTAGTTTTAGTTACTGTTTTAAGTTCTGTTCAAGATCAAGTTATGTTATTTATTTATGGAATCTTTCACAAATGTTATGTCTTATGAACCATTCATTATAGAGATTTTTACCTCATCAATTGACAAGTTAGAGGTTATTCCACACCATGTCAAGTGACAATATTATTATTAAGCTCATTTTTGAGTCAAAATAAGTGTTGTGTTTTATGAACTATTCACCATAGAGTTCTTTTAGCTCATCAATCGATATGTTAGAGGTTTTTCCACACTATGTCAAGTTAGAATGTTAATATTAAGATCAACTATGTAGACTTTGAGTAAAAATAAGTGTTTTGTCTTATGAACCATTCATCATAGAGCTCTTTTAGCTCATCAATTGATAAGTTAGAGGTTTTTCCACAGTATGTCAAGTTACAATATTAATATTAAGATCAACGATGTAGTTTTTGAGTCAAAATAAGTGTCATGTCTTAGTAACCAGTCATCATAGAGCTCTTTTAGCTCATCAATTGATAAGTTAGAGGTTTTTCCACACTGTCAAGTTATGATATTAATATCAAGATCAACTATATGGGTTTTGAGTCAAAGTAGTCGTTCACATGAACCCATCCCTTATGAGAATGAGATTGAGGTTTAGATTGAATGTGAAAAATAAATGCATAAAAGAAAAAGAAGAAAAAAGAGAGTATCTATTCCCAATGATCGATGAAGATGTCGAGGGTTACAAAAAGCTAAGAAAGATGAGATTGATGGAATTAAGTTTGATTTATGTACTATGCTAGCCTATGTCATTAGGGATGGTACTACAAGCAATGTGTTATTAATTGTAATCATTTCCATGGTAGCACTAATGTCTATCTTGTGCATATCTTGTATGACCACAATAGCATCTTGCTAGCATGTTGGCATCCTCTATGTCCATGACAACTTTAAGGACCCAAATTTGAATGGAACTATATGCCACTTAGTCCAATGATGATAAAAAATCCACCACAAAAGTCTACATGAAATAAATTGTAAAATAGAATGTTTAACTAATATCTCAGAAAGAGATTATGTTAGTCTCTTATAATTACCCATATATTTTTCATGCTTGTTCTTTTCCATTTGCTAAAGTTTGTGTTGTCATTTTGGTAAGAACTTATTTTCCTCCCAATAATGATTTGTTTTCTACAACTAATATTTTAGAGTCAAATTGAATTTTTTAACCTACGCCATGCTTTTCTATATGCTCTATTTAAATTTTTTTTTTTATGATTTCCTCTTTAATTTCTTCACCAATTAAGTTCAATTTAGACTTGTATTTCTACCCCTTACTTCCCAAAAGAATAAATCTCTATAGTCTACATTTTGATAATTAAAGGATCCATATTTTTTGTTACCATGAAGCTAAGAATTTAATACCATTGGAGTCATTTATTAAAGTTTTTCTTAATTGTGCAACCTTTTTATCAACTTTTGTAAATTACTTTGATCTCTCAATTTCTCTATCCACTTTACACAACCATTAGGTTCTAGATATTTTACCATCAATTCAAGATTGAAGGGAAATAAATCTTTTTATATAATTGAACTTGGCAACAATGTTGAGATCATTGAACTTGATTAATTGTGAAATTTCAAGTTTTAAATGTAGACCATTCATATATTTTCATAGATTAAAAGTCATTTTCTTTAATTAAATTAGACGTGTTTTAAGTTTTCCTAGGTGCCAAAGCTAGAGATTTAAGTTTTTGTGAACACTGATTTTTTCTTAAAAAAAAAATAGATTAAGTTTTATAGAAGTACTACCAAAAGAAAAAAAGTTTTAGAATTAGTTTATTAGAATCTTTTGATGCTCTAGTAACATTTCCTATAGGTTCATCATATTTTATTTCATTTATAAATGATTATTTTTGTATGTTGTGGATTTATCTTCTCAATAAGAAATCTAATTTTTTTTTCTAATTTTAAGAAATTTAAAGGTCTTGTAGAGAATCATAAGTGTAAGACTATTTAAGAAAAGATAATTGAAGTGAATTTTGTTTAGGAGAGCTTTAACCAAATTTATAGTTAGAATAGACTTACAAGACAATTGGTAGTTTCTAGAACACCACAAGAAAATGCTGCTACTAAATGCTTGAATTGCATAATTAAGGGGTGAGCTAGATGTATGTTGAGCATTACTAGTTTGGAGCAATATTTTTGGGGTGAGGCTATTTCTACAACCCATTTCTTGATTAATAGATCGCCCACAACATATGGAGATAATAAAATATCCAAAGAAGTATTGATTATTCTTTTCTAAGTCACATTTTTTAGAAATAAGGTAGATGTTAAGTCAAAAAATGTATTTTTTTTTTGCTATGTAGATGGTTTGAAGGGGCATTTAGGATATTATTGCCTACAAACTGTAGTTCGCTAAGATGCTTATTTTATTGAACAATCATTGCAAAGAGGTAGAGAACATCATATTACAAAAGTTGTTCTAGTAACCATGAAAAACAATGATGACAATTTGGAGGCACTAGATGAAAATAAGCAAGATGAACATTAACAAAATGAGCCATAGGGTGAAAGATCACCCCTTGTAAGGAGATTCACTAGTGTATATAAACTATTGGAGATATCACTTTCCTACTTGTAATTTTGCTTATGTATTACTTACTAGTGTTGGTGAACCTAGTTCATATTAGGAGGTTTGTGATGTTAAATGTTCAAGACTATCCAGACAATTTCCATGTAAGAGGAGATGGAGCTCTATATAAGAAAAAGACATGGGAACTCGTGGAATTTCCTAAGGAGAAGAAAGATATTGGGACCAAGTGGTTCTTCAAACTAAAAAGGGACATAAATGATAATTTGGAGATGTACAAAGCTTGGTTGTTAGCTAAGGGATATGCACAAAAGTTTGGTATTGATGTTGATAAAAATAATCAATCTATTGCACAACTAAGTATTGTTAGACATTTTTTTTAGCTCCCATTGCTAGTCTCTAGAGTTTTGTTAGAGCATTAAAAAGAACATAAATCCATATAATTACTTTATAATATTTGCGATCAAAACTTACTTTTCTTCTTCTTATGATTGGTATGACTATAAAGTTGGGTTCTTTATAGGGATTGATCTACCAAAATGTGAACCATAGTGATTCCAAAGAATCCTCTATTTAGACATTTCTAAAAATTGTCAACCTAAATAGTAGAGAAAATAGAAAGAAAAATGACAAATTAAGAAGTAGATCAATTTTACGTGTTAGATTTATAGAAAAAACTTAGACATCTAGAATTAGCCCTTCAATCAAACACACATTATTTAGATTGCGTGTTAAAATATAGACAAACGATTAGTTTTCAATTTCAAACAACTAAAATTTTATATCATACCATTTCTTTTTTCCTCTAAAACATAAAACTGATTTTTTCCATTTATTATTCACATATGTTCATTTTTAACATTAAGATGAATTAAAATTAGAGAAAAGCTAGTTATGGAACATAACAAATAAAGAGCAGCCTTAGAAATTTGATCGGCTAAGTGCATGTGGACATGATGGGCATCGTTACAGAGATTCCTTGTACATATCTTACTCCATTAAATACATATCCTTAGCAGTGGACTGGGCTCTATGAATAAAATAAAATAAATATGTTATCCATACACATGGAGATTCAGAATTTCGTATCAGATTTGCATGTTATTGACAATGAGAATCAGTGTCAAAGCTTCTGTCTGATACAATTATTGTGAGGGGAAGGAAAAGCCCAGTGTGTGTGATGTCTGATAAAAGTTCAGTACAAGCCAAACATGCCCATGTTGTATTCATCCATTTCTCATGGATATTTTCTTTTCTTTCCTTCTCTTATCCATTTCTCATGGACATTTTGGATGGATGAAGAATTGTTTGGCTGTATTGGACATGTGTGGACGTTTCATTTACAGATAAGATAGAGACGTCTCTGGTTTATGTAATTTATTGTTAACAAGTTGATTTTTATGGGTCGTTCTTAGTGATTCTTTTTGATATTAATAATTAAGATATAATGGGTAATGGTTATTCTTCATATAAAACAGTATCTGATCAAAAACACAAATTCGCATAATACAATTGTTTTTCAGCAAATTGTTTGCATTTTTACAGCATAAAGAAAACAGATTAAGAGGATCGAAGCAGTAGAAATCGCATAAAAATCTGTTGTGCTTTGCAGATTTTGTATTTTTTATCAAGTGCTGTTTTGTATGAAGAACAAATGACTCCCATACAGTAAACTTTTATTATTAATATAATTTATGAAAGTAAATGATTCGACAATCCAACCAACTAAAATGCAACTAGAATTAAATATTCTTTTCATATAAATTGTGTTTTAATTAGCTGAATGGCGTATCTAAGGTTAGATTAAAAAAAATAAAAAAAATCCACCAGCCAATATCTTCATTCTTGTCCTGTTACGCTAAATGCAATAAAGCTCATAAAAATTCTTCCACAGAAGTTATGATAAACTGCATTGAATGACAAAAATGGGCTTTCGCCAACTTTTTGAAGGGACCCACAGACGCTTCTTTCAAGCCTGTCTGTACAGAGGGTTTGAAGAAAGAAGGCCAAAACAATATATGAATCGAAGTCGCTTTTCATTGTCGATCTGATGGGAAAAATCCTCTCAAAGTCGCTTTCGTTTGTCAACTATAAAAAATCCGATTCCATGGCTGACTACAGCAGATAAGTAGCTGTTCCTGGTTAAATTTGATGGTGGTATTCTAATCTTTTCAAGCTTTAAATGTATTCAAATATATTTACGTATAGGTAATGAATGCAAATTAATGTTTTTTTGGGTATAAATAAATGCATTAGTTTATAGTTTTAGGGAAAAAAAGTAATGTGCCTGTTTTATTTTTTGTGGATGTTTCTAATATACGGTTATAATATTTTTAAAACATTTTTGATATATTTGTAGGCATGAAATTTATATTTAATATTGTGTTATGTCATGTCAATTAGTTTGAAATCTTTATAGTCTCATTTTTAGAGTATCGTCCAACTTGAATTGGATCACACTCCACGGGGCTTCACTGGCTAGGCAATATTATATTACGTGCATTCATATTGAAGGATTTAATATCTAAAAAATGAGGGTGCAATATATTGCCTATTGGTGAATATATGGGGTTTTTTTTAATTCTGGCTATGAAAAATACAATATTTGGTGAAAATAAGGTTTTTTTTAATTTGGGCTATGTATTGGGAGGGGGTGACAAAAAAAGAGTTTAGGACAATATTTTTTGAAAATAGGGGGATCCTTTTGTATGCCATGAACGCATGTGCTATAAACCAAATTCACTAAGTGAAGACCCCGTGTCACACTCATGATTTTCTGCACTAGACTAAATTGTGGAGGGCGTCTCATCTCTCTAATTTCAAAATCTTAGAGTATTGTAGAGGTATATTTTGTAGAGAACAAGATGTCACTATTGAACAAAACTAGTTTAATTAGATTTTGGGAACATTATAATCACACAAAATAGTATAAAATCACATGTTAGAATCAAGTACTTTGGACACCCACAAAAATTAGTATAAAATAAAGGATAAAAGTACAAATTATGTAGTTGTCATTGTACAACTAAATATAAATTCAATTTAATTAACATTTATACTTAACCATAAAGTATTTTAACTATCATTTGTAATTTAACTTCACCTTTCTATTGAATTTGAAAATGATAACTTATTCTTATTAATTTTTGTAATTGACTATCATATTTCATTTTATAATATTGTACTTATTTCTTTTTATTGCCCATCAAGTTACATTTTATTCACATAAATTAAAATCATTTATCAATAAATACCTTTTAGAAGCATTCTGCCATTTTCATTAATAAAATATTTAAATCAATAGATTTAGAAGCAAAAATAATATTAAAGCTTATGTGATGAATAAAAAAAATAGATTTATTGATATAATGGTCATATGTAAAATTGTTAGTCATGTTTTTATTTTGGTAGGTAAATTATTTCTTATGGGGCAGCTCCCTATATTATATCAAAAAGATTTTACATTTTTTAGTATTACATAGTATCTCGTCTAGCAGTTTTAGCAGAGATAGACCAAGCCTAACCCTATCAACCTCGTGCCATTAAAAAAAATGTGGCACCTCTTTCCCCAAAATGGTGACCATAGGGCCTCACACTATACTATATATCCCACCCAATGACACTAGCATAATATAACAAAATCTGCCTATCTAAATACAATGATACATACAATTTCTTGATATTTCCATTAACTCATGCATTTCTATTTCTTGGCCTCAGCCATGGCTCAAAATAGACACTCGACATCACACTACTCATGACCGACAACCTCCACCTTAAGACCACTTTCCCTTTCGACATTCCCTTTAGGAATCTCCTCCATGATGACCCCCGCCCACAATCCTCCTTGCCATCACTCTCTAACCCTTCAATCCTCATATAGTTCTTAATCTAGTCCCCTCCTTCAATTATGGTGATTCCCAACAACTTTTCAGAAAGACCAAATGTCTATTGACACTTTCCCTGCAATTTTCCAAGGCTTTCAACTTGAATGTGGTTATAATTAGTAGCTTGGGCACCTCTATCCCTCTATGCCGCACCACAAAATATTCTTGTGCAAGAGGAACCCTTAGATTTTCATCCACATTGGCCAACATTATCTCAAGTTCCCTTAAAAAAGAATCTTGCAATAGTTTTTGACATAATATCTTGGTCCCATCCTTCGACTCCCCCACACTTAGCACCACTACCAAAAGTATGGAACAAACATCCATGTTAACTCGATGTCAATGGTTGGAATTGATAAAATCTCCCCCCAGAATTGCCTTCACTGCATGTATGATCGGCCAGCCTTAAACCACACACACTAAGCAATATATTAAGCCTAGAGAATGTTAGTCAATTGTGAGTGTTTAACACTTTTAATTTTAGAAATGTATTCTAAGTGTGACCACACACCTTAAGCAACATATTAAGATTAGAAAACGTCAGTCAACTTTGAGTGTTTAACACTTTTAAGCCTAAAAATGTAAGCTTAGTGTGTGTGATTTAAGCCATTCCTGTATGATCAACCCATGCGAGTATTTCAGAATTGCCTTGAGCCTTTTCTCCATCACCTCTCCTAAGAAAGAAATTTGTCTTTTGTCTGAGATAAGTCTAATTGGCGTATCCATTTTAAGCCACTGCTCTTCACAATTGAATTTGAAAAGGTGAGTCACCATGGGTTGTTGTGGAGGATAAATTGTCAGTTTAAACCTATCTATAAAAAATTGCACCACCAACTACAACATATGATGACTTCATTTCATCTTCACCAAAAATTCACTAACATCTTCTGAAATCTACTCTAAATTGTGGGAGGAGTATTTCCAAGGGAAAGGAAATCATGTGACCTGTATATCCATCCATTCATAGTTGGCCTATCTACCTATATAATCGCCACCGATAGCCACATATCCATGAATTCACAAGTATCTCTCTGTTATTAGGTGTCATCACTTTAAAACTATTATTTTGGGCATGACTAATAAGTCATCCTATTCATTCTGATGGATAATTGTGCCTTCACCACCTTTGAATTATACCAATGTATGCATTCTGGCCACCTTGTAGATTTGATGGTGTATTTTCAATCATTGTCCTCTCCCATGTGAGGACACCTCATGAGACCTTAGCGCAAGACACCATCACAACCTCTTTTGCCAATCTATCAGCCACATCATTTCCCTCTCTATACACATGTGTCACATTAAAATCCTCAAACCCTCCTATTAGTTCTCTTATTGGTCTTAACCAATGGGCAAGTTTCCAATTTGGTGTTTGATTCTGTCTTATTGCATTAACCATTACAAGCGAATCACCTTATAAGTGTATATGGCTAACCTTTAAATCCACTTCTATCTAGAGTCCCAACAAAGCCACCCTAAACTCTGCAAAATTATTGGTGGCTTCTCCAATATACTCAACTCTCTGCCAAAATCCTCCTCGTTTGATCTTTTGCCACACAACCAATCCCTCATGGTCTTGGATTTCCTCCGAAGGCATCGTCAAAGTTGAATTTGATCCATCCATTGTTTGGTGTCGATCATTGTATTCGTAATCTGAGATTAATAGGAAGATTAGCCTTCTTGACTGCATTAACAAGGATGTTCTTTTTTTATTAATAAAATATTAAAAATAAATTATATTTTATTTTATTGTAAAAAATGAGTTCAAATGAAAATTCAACTCCAAACATTAAATGATATATTCTAGCCAAATTTTCTTTTCTTTTATAAAAGAATTTTAATTTATATTGATTATTTAATATTGACATATAACATCCCACTAGCCATTCATTTCTTGATTAAAATTAATTGCTTGAAACATACGTATTAAAAATCAAATTGACTCTATTCATAACAATTAACCTATAAGTGAGGCATGGTTCCTGCAAACCCTAGGTGGTCCATGATTAAACAAATTGCACTGTGAAGATAAACAACGAGGAGTGGAGCGTGTGCAAGGGGCAGGGACGGGGTGGGCTGCGGGAGATGCTGCAGGGGAGGAGGACGAAGGCGATCTGGTTGGTAGGCAGGATGTCGTGGGCTCCTTCACGATCCTGCTGCCATCCGTTTCCCCCTTTCCCTGCTCAGTGCCTTGGTGGAGTGGTTGGGGGTTTCAGACTGGAGAAGGTGTTGCAAGGGTTTGGGGGCAATGGTGTTTGCCCGCCATGCTTTGCTTGTTGTTGACCAGACATCATTTGGCCGTTTGGTGGACTATGGTGATGATGGCTCCCCACGGTGTTTTTGGGGTTCCCTGCAATGAAGTGTCCTGGGATGATCTTGAGGCTGGGGAAGTCTCTTTCTGTGCTTGTTCTCTCCTCCTTGTTGAGGTTTGGGCTTCTAATGTTTTGGGCCTTAGGGTTTTTTTGTTCGCTGCTGCTCTTTTTTTGCCAAGGAGGAGATGTTCTTTCTAGAACTTTGGCTCAAGGCCCTAAGGGAGAGAGTATTTTTTTCTCCCTCAACCTTTGCCGAAGATCTATTGAGGGGTTGTCTTGTCCAGCCCAGTCTTGCTTTTGTTTGCAGATTCTATTGGTACGCCCTCTCTATGCTGCTTGGGTTTTCTCCTGCTTGCCTTATTGAGGTGGCCCTTCCTTATTCAGATGCGAAGAAGGACGGTGCTGGAGACAACTTCTCTCCTATAGAATTGGAGTTGAGTGCTGCCATGGAGGTTGGGTGGTATTGGCGGATGGTTGGAGTTGTCCTTTTTCTGGTCTAATGGGGTTCTAGAGGATATCTTTCTCTTGGATCTTTAGGTTATGGGGGCTTGCCAAAACCCTTTGTTCCAGCTAAACGTAATGGGTTGTTTCTTAAGTTGCTGGACTTTGTTCTATAGTTGGAAGTTGTTCTTCTTGCTTGCTTCGCCCTTGTGGTTATGAGCGCCATGTCTAAATCCATCTCATCAGGCCGTGGGAGCCTGGTTTTTCTTGAGGCAGAGCATTTTCTGGTTAATGGATCCATGCTTTCAAGCTCTCTTCTGTCTTCTCCTATAGAGGTGGAGTTTTTGGTGTTGTTTGTCTGCTTGGATGTTGTTATTTTAAGGCCTCTATTTTAGTCCAAGGTGGTTGAGGGAGCCACTTCAAAACCCTTTTTTGTGGTTCCAAGAACCATCTCAAAACCCAGGTCTAAGGTTAGGGAAGCCTTTCAAAATCCCCTTGTTTCTTTTCAACATGTTCTCTCTTTTATGTTTAATCTTGTTTGGCTGGAAGCTGATAGTTTTCAAGGGCCCAATTTAGACAATGGTTGTTTCTGGTTATGGACTAGGCTATTTTTTTGGTGTCTGGAGTCTTTGTCTTAGGTTAAGGGAGTTAGAAACATCCCCGTTGTTTGGATGAGGGTGCTTGTTAACCCTTGTCACTTTTTCTTAAGGTTAAGGTTGCAGCCTTTTTGGTGTAGCCAACATTTTTTGTCTTGATCATATCTTTAGTGTCTAACTGGCTTTTTCTGTCTGTGGCAGTGCTGGTGTTCAGATGACTATTGTCAGCTCAATTGTTTTGGGGCTATTGGTTTTCATGGTTTGATTTCTGTGGCAGCATTGTTCAGTGGGTTCCAGATCTTGGTGAAATCTGAGGGTTTCAAGTCCCTTCAAAACTTGTTGTAAGGGGTTTTAGGTCCCCTCAAAACCTGTTTTCCCATAATAAAAAAAAACCTATAATAAATATTTACAATTAAAATCAAAATTAATGCATGTAAAATTAAGTTTTTTCAAATTTATAACATCTAACCATCTATGGTCTTTCTTCAATTTAACATATAAAATATAGTAAAATTGATAAAGTAGTGTATAGACCATACTTTAAAAGTATTTTTTTAAAACTTTTTAAAAATTAAATAATTTTGATAATTAAAAAGTAATTTTTTTATATTATTTATCATTTTTATATAAAAATATAGTATAAAATTTTCAAGTTGAATGGTTTTCAATGAGTTTATTAAATATCAAGACTTGTTGAAAATCACATCTTTTAATGCTATAAAAATTATTCATTACTAAATTTTTTAAATATATTTACTCTTCAAAAAATAAATATTCAACTTAAAATATACTAAGAATACCAGTCCATCTCCACACCCTTGTCCAAAAAAAAAAAAAAGATGATTAATATTAAAATGTCCCCATACTTTTTTATAATCATTGATTGCTTATTTAAATATAACATCTCATCAATGGATCCTTGGTTTGCTAGTGAAGTTGAATTGTTCTAAATGAGCCCATAGGGATCAAGTCTAGGTGAGTAGAAGGCTCCAACATTATCATGAGGGTTGAGACATGAATCGTGTCCCATATGAATTCAATGGCAAAATAGATACATCAAGTCTAGCTTAGTACAATGCTTTGACATCGTCACGAGGGATGAGATAGAGATCATGCCCCATTCGAATTTCGTAGAATGAATACATCAAGTCTAGCTATGTACAAGGCTTCGACATCATCACGAGGGATGAGACAAGAATTGTGCCCCATACAAATTCAACAGAATGGATACATCAAGTTCAATTGAGTACAAGGCTTTGACATCATCACAAAGGTTGAGACGAGAATCATGCCCCATATGAATTTGGCAGAATGGATACCTTAGTCTAGTTGAGACAAGACACTCACATCATCACGAGGGATGAGACAAGAATTGTGCTCCATATGAATTTGTTGGAATGTGTACATCAAGTCTAGCACAAGGCTTCAACATCATCATTAGGGATGGGACACGAATCGTGCCCCATATGAATTTGGCACAATGTGTACATCAAGTCTAGCATAAGGCTTTGACATCATCACGAGGGATTTGATAGGAATCACGCCCATACAAATTTGGCAGCATGGATACATCAAGTCTAGCTAAGTACAAGGCCCTGACATCATCATGAGGGATGAGACAAGAATCATGTTACATACAAATTTGGCAGAATGGATATCTCTATGTCCTTAACTCTTAACCAAAGAAGTTCAACATATGACTCATGTTCTAGAATAACTAAAATATCTGAATCAAATTACAACTAGCAATTGCACCTTGGTGTGCAATGGGTACACCGAAGAGTTGTGAAAGGTCAAGTAGGGAAAATTTTGATCTATTTTTTGTATACATTTGTATCGTACATGAGATAGAGGGAGAGATAAAAATATAAATATACAGAAAAAGAGGGAGAGACCTAGAGGGTTATATATATAGAGAGAGAGAGGGGGGAGTGAGACCTAGAGGGTTATATATAGAAAGAGAGAGAGGGGAGTGGCGAGTGGGGAGTGACAAAGGGATAGATGGGGAGAGATAGTTTGAGAGGGGGGAAATTGTTTTTAATCTTTTAGTTTTGATAGAAACAAAATTTTGCTTGTAAAACCTTTAGAACCCGGAGAATACATCCTTAATTATTTTTTTGTGCTATGGAATAATTCGAAAGGCCTTTAGCTATGGAATTAAATAATTAATTAATTTGCTCGCTGAAAAGTGAAAAACAGTCAAGGAAAATCAAACGGAGAGACGAAGAATGAAGTGGAAAACCTAAAATCAGGCAAAACAGTAAATGATGGATATGGGAAAAGATAGACGAACAAGATTCCTTTATCATCTTGCACGCCTCTATTCAATTCAAGACCGTAATATTTTTAACTGAGAATTCTCTTTGTCACAAGGAATACCTTCTGTGTAGAATTTATATAAAAACCTTCCATAGGAAAAATATATAGGATTTTTCAAAGTTTCCCAAACAGAATAACCTTACAAATTTGATCACAAACTGTATGGAAACAGAATGGACCACGCCACAAATTTGACCACTTTATTTAGAATATACCACCATATCACCCAATCAGACAGATAAAGGTGGGACCAGGCTCTATGAATAAAATAAAATAAATGTCTGATCCTGTGAATAAAATAGAATAAATATCTGATCCGATCCTGCCCAAGGAGATTCAGAATATATGGTATCAGATTAGCGTGTTATAAATAATTATTATTGAGATTACTGTGTATCATAATTACGGGCTAAAGTTAAACGCCTTTGCGAAAATAAAATAAATAGCTGTGTACAGCCAAAACGGCCGCATTTTTGCTTTCTTCTGATCTTAACCCATTTTCCCGCCAGATTAGTTGAGTTTGATGATCGATTTGAAGGGTTGTTTAGCTGTTTTTTTTAATATATTTTGAACAAATCCGAAAAATACATAAGGACATAAGAAAAATATATGATTTGAAAGTTTGTTTAGCAGTATTTGATGTGGGGATATCTTACTCATAGATAAGTTAGCGAAGCCTCTTGTTTATGTGATTTATTGTTAAGAAATGTAGAGGTTCTATGCTTATTCAACAGCTCCTGTCATTTTATATAGTTTTCTGATGCTTTTAATTGCTTTTTTAAAATGTTTTTATTCATCTTTAAATCAATCTAATTTTGATATCTAATATATTTATTTTTTGCACACACAAATCACACGATCATCCCTCACCATTCTCTTAATATCTTCCCAAGAGGGCAATTTCATTTAGAGACATCCTTTTAACCTTAAAAAATTATAACTCTTCGTTTCATATGCTAATTGCACCTCTTCATTAATAATGATATCATAATTACATTTCCATATTCCTCTCTCCAACTTCTCTTTACCTATATATCCTCCTTATGCCTTTTCATGAAAGGGGGCATCCTTTGAATGGAGACAAACTTTAATAAAGGTACGACCATTTGTTAACTAACCACCTTTAATTCAAACATTAATTTGCTGCCTTTTATAAATTATAGTTGTTGTCTTCTTATTTATTGCTATTTGCTACTCTATACATTTCTACTCTTGATAAGATATTTCTTATTATTCATTGCTAAGATCATCGTGACATCAATTATTTCCTTCTTGATATCAATGAATTATGCTTTGACATTAATGACAATATGTTCAACAATCTCATCCATACTCTTTTGACATCAATGACAATATCTTTGCCAACAATCTCCATTGAGTGCCTTTGACATCAATGACAATATTTCCACCACGTTCTGAGCATTTGATTGAACAAAGAAGGTGGGACTTGATACTAGTATGAATTAAATAAGTTTAAATTTTAAAGTGATTGCATAGAAATATTTCCTTATGAAAACTTTTCTAGCATCCGGAGGAGAAATAATTAGACACTAATTTAAGGGGGAGTCAATATTCATTTGAGTCCAATGAAGATTATAAATAAATAAAATGCTAGAGGAATAGATTATAGAATTACACCTTAGCATCATGATTTAAACATTGAACAATGGTAAAATGTAGATACTTCTCATTTTGTAAAATAACTGAAACGTCACTAAAAACCTTTATATATTCAAGATCATTCTTAGTAACATTTATGATGGTCCAAATTTTGGAGTCTTTCTTTTAAGGTATTTTATTATGTTTATTAGATCCTTTGTGAAAAGTTTTTTTTTTGTATTAAGTATCATAGAATCACAAAGCTCATTTTTCGCTCATTCGAGCATCCACTTTACAAACTTATTAAAAATACCAGCTCCTTTCGAGCAAACTTATTACAAATACTAGCTCCTTTCGAGCACCAAACTAGAAACAACAATTGGAAGACCAAGGGTCACAACTTAGAAATCCACTTTAAACAATGTGACAAATACGACCAATGGAAGACCAAGAGTCACAACTTAGAATTCTACACAAAGGCGTCCCTCATGGGAGTTGAACTTGGGTTTCCACATTGAGAACTCAGTGCTTTAACCAACTAAGCTCAACCCCTTGGACTTTGTGAAAAGTTGTGAAATCTAATTTGTCAATTGAATTCTATGGAGGAGAATTTTGGCTTGTAAATAATTATTAGTTTGGATTCCAAGGCTTCTTGCATAAGCTACAACTGGTGATCTTGTACTTTCTCTTATCATCTCTTTTCCCTTAGCCTTACCTAGAGGAAGAAGAAGAAGAATTTTAACATCCGCGAGACTAACAAAAGCCTATGGGACAAACCACCAGATCAAATTGACTTCCGCAATTCCAATCTCTTCCTATGCAAGGTGATGATGAGCGCCCCCAACTTATCCACTAACCCCTCATTAAATAAATTATACCAGGAGCCAGTTGTCAAGATATTCACTTAATTGTCCTTTCTGTCCTTAAATGCATCACATTCCAAAATGAAATGTTTTTCAGTTTCCACCTCTCCAGAAGTGCAAAAAATACACTCTTTCTTCCCATACTTCTTTTGGTCTTTTCCAATGCTCAGTTTCAAAACGGAGTTGATGGGAGTTAGTTCTAATCTGAGCAATAAGCATTTTAGCTTTCCATGAAATATTATCCCCAATGTACACTTTTTGATGATGGTCAAAAGTGGGATTGAACTCATTGATATAATATTGCTTCTTTCTCCCTAGCCCTTTAATCCAAATGTGCTTACAAAAAATATCCATCGCAAAAGTTTTTATCTCCTTACTAGTCACGAGACAAGTATTTAAGTATATATTCTATTTACTCATCCATGTTTTGTTTTGTTGCATCTAAGTTTTCTTTCTTTTGCACAAAACATCACTGAGAATAGTATTAGGCCATCTTCTTTCTTTCATTTGCTGAATTCTTTTTAAGTACCTTTACAGATGAATCATAGCCATTGCTTTAATTGGAACAACCCTAGTTTCGACCAACATGATATCATAAGGGACCGCGCTTTTGATTTTGAACTTGCCTGTAATAAAACATTTCTGAATTTGCTCAATTTGCCTCCATTGTAAATCTGAAGTACTACTGGCCCACAATTCATAGCCATAAAGAACCACTGGAAGCACTAAAAGCCCAAAAATAGTTTGGGTAGTGTTCCAATCCCACAACTCTGCTTCTCTACATCTATTTTGAAGAGCATAGAGTGTTTTCCAACCTCCTAAAGTTCTCTTCTTTCTACAACAATCCCAACTCAAGTTTTTGCTAAAGTCAATTCCGAGATATTTGTAATTAGTGACTTCTTCAAGGATTTTATCTTCAAAGTAAAACTTATGTTGGTTTTGTTTTCTTCTATTAGAGAAAATCATGATTTTAGTTTTGTTGATATTGACTTGCATCCCAACCACTTTGCCGAATTGTTCAAGTACATAAAGGTGCTCTCGAAGGCCAAGAGACGATTTAGCAATCAAAATGAGATCATCCACATAGAGAAGAAGCCTAATCATATACTCTCCCAAGTGAATACCATTGCCATCATGCAAATTCAGCCACTCTTCAAGCTTGTCAATGTATAAACCAAAGAGGGTAGGGGATAGGGGGCACCCTTGTTTGACCCCAATATCACTCCTAAAGCTCTATGAAATGCCACTTGAGGCACTTATTTTAAGTTTAACCTCCTTATAAAGTCTATGGACAACTGCTCTAAGATGCAAAGGAATCCCAAGCTCCTCCATCCTGTGCCAAAGGTTATTTCTAGGGATTGTGTCAAAAGCCTTTCTGAAATCGACAAAGCAACAAAAAGCATCTTCCTTTTTCTCCCAGACCTTCTCAATGGTATGCTTCAAAGTAATACAATGATCCACTATGGAATGTTTAGGCCTAAAACCAGCTTGTCCCTTTGCACGTTTATCTTCTACTTCTGCCCATTTGCTAATTATGTTTTCTATCATGCTGCCAAAAAGTTTTGCAAATAGAGGATTAAACATAATGGTCCTATTATTAGATGAGTTGTTGACATCACCACTCTTGAAAAGAGGAATAACAAGGCTAGTTGTCTAATCTTTAGGGAAACCACGCTGAATGATGTCATTGAATATTTTCATAATGTGTGGAGTGAGAGTTTTCATACCCCATTTTAGAAACTCTGCTTGAAGCTCAAAGTAGTCTTTTGCTTTTCCAACACCCAATTTCTTAATACCCATCTCTATCTCTTATATGGTGAACAAATTTGCCACAGTATTGACCAAGGATGGGGGATCAATTTTAGAAACCTGCTCATAAAGCTGCCTTGTGTAGTCAAACCAGTGAGTAGCCATGATATTATTTACAGTTTACTTCTCTTGTGGTTGAAGCCCCTTCCAAAATAACTTGGGGTTATTTTTACCAAGGAAGATAAGCTCCGAGCTCTCCTTGTGATCATGTAATCAACTTTTTTCCTTCCTAAAATCTGCTTGTAAAATTTAATGCTCAATTTTTGATTTTTTTGAATCTTTTGGAGAGTTACTTGCCATTTTACATTCTTTGTCAAACCAAGCATTGACCAAAAAATAATTTGTCTATGATTTCTTATTTTTTTCTCTTTCGCACTTTGCAAGTGCACTATGAATTAAATTGGTTAACTCATGACTATGCAAATCGTGACACAAAATTTTCTCCCTCTCAAAAAGCCTCTCGAGAGTTATCTTGAAGGTATCATAGTTTTTTTGGGTCAAAATAATTCTACCCTTTGACTGAGATTGAGGAAGACACTGAGAATTCATCCCCTGCTACTATTTTTCAACCCAAGAGAAACTTAAGTAAATTGGTTTATGGTCTAATTTTAAATCCCAATGTTGCTCACCAATTGGAACTTCCTCCATTTTCTCACATAAAATGTTAGAGAAGATTGCATAATCCACAACGCTTGCCCCGTTGTAAGTATTACAAGTGAAACTACCGGACTTTTCTCATCTATCGATAGCATTGCAAATGATTAGATCAAAAGTGCCACACAAAGTAAGCAATTCCTATCCAAAGTGGTTGAAACCTTTGTTGTCTTCTAAAACTCTTGTCCATTGATGTTTTCTTAATTCAGTGAGCCAAATAGGATTGCAATCTTCTTAACAACAAAGAATGCTAGCTTGTTCACTTGCAGTCTTAGCATTAAAATCACCTACCAAAAGGACTTCTCCTTGCTAGATATACACTGCAATGTCTTTCTTTAGGGCTGCAAAGGGGCCTTCTCTCTACTTTCTTTTCTTTGTTGTACCTTTCTTGGCTTCTAGACTCTAGGTAACAACTATCCTAGACTCAAACCCTAACAATTTCTCATCATTTTCATTTTTCTTATTCTCTAAAATATGAAAATTCTTGAATTTGATAATATTAGCCCCCATTGTATTTATGTTTGCTTCTTGTGCTTAGTATTTTTTTCAATTTATTTCCACCTATAGTTTCCAATAATTATATGGAAAAGGTACAAAAAGGATTTCCAATTGGGCACTAAGAAAAGGAGAGGATCACTAAAGAAAACAATCCAAGATCCAAGAAAGAAAAATATAGAACCTAAAAAATCTCAAATTTATTTAAGATAAAACTAAAAGTATTACACGCAAAAGGAAAATCCACCAAGAAGTGAAAAACTATTTCAATGTCGATTTCAAAACGAACACATTTCATAAGGAACAAAAACCTTCAATCTTTTTAAATTATCTTAAATAAGAAATTTATTTTGTCAAACAATCTAAAAAATCATATTTTAAAATAAGATCCTTATTCCAAACTTAAAGAATAAAGAAATTCATCAAATTTTTAATTTAAGGAGAGCCAAATATCCATATTTAACACCAGATTCCTTCTACTATTCTTGTCCACATGATCTCATCATCTCTCTTAGCCAACCAAATAGGTAAGAAAGTCCAATAGGTAAGAAACATCCAATTTTTTAGATTTTTAAAGTTAATGTATGGTTTTAAAAATTACAATTAAAATAGAAAAACTTTTAAAAAATAGATTGATTGACATAAATATCTGATCCTATGCACGGAGATTTGGAATATTGTATCAGATTGTCGTGTTGTTGAGAATTATTGAGAATGAGATTCCGTGTCAAATGTTTTGTTTGTCTTGTGCGAGAAAAGTCATGTACAAATTAAACACGCTCACGTTGTATTTATCAGTTTTGATTTTACTATCGCTCTTTGCTTTCTTCTCTAAATATATCTTCTCACCAAATTAGGTGGGTTTGGTAGGAAATTTGGAGGAATGAAAGGTTGTTAAGCTGTATTTGGTGTGGGGACATTTGATTTGGTGATAAAATAGAGACGCTTCTAATTTATTGCTAATAAATGTTCAGCTTTTATCCTCATTCCATAGGGTCCTTTGTAGTTTTAAGTCATTTTTATATAGTTTTGTTATAGAAATGGGGAGATAATATTTGAGTGCAAGTTTTGGTTTTCAGTTTTTCATTTTTGGTTATATTAATGTCAATGTCACATGCAATTGTAAAAATGTAGGAGTAGATTTAGTTACTTTAATTTGTTATTTTATTTGCAAAACTTTTTGCAACTGTTGTATCGTATGAACCATTCTGTAGGTCCCGGGGACAACTGAGAGTGGGGGGGTGAATCGGTTGTCTAGTAAATTCAAACCAAAATCTTATTAACCAACTTATTGCTTAATACCGGTAAGATAGTTAATTGTGTTGGTAAACAATGTTAACAGGAAATGTTGTACCGGTAAGAATTAATGCATGAAACATAAGCACAAAGTCAACGACAACACATGACACAATTATTTGTACGTGGAAACCCTATAAGGGGAAAAACCACGGTGGGAAACCTTACCCACAATCAGATGATACTACTGTAGATAGTAAGTGTACAAAGAGGGGTCTGCACATGCAGAAAGGCCAACAGCCTAGAGCTCACTGCTCAAACACAAATGGGAGTCACACTGACTACAGTTGGATGGTTAAATCCAATGAGAATGTACTGCACAAAATAACATCTTCGTATGCTGGATTCAGTACCGGTGTAATGCTGATATGCTTTTCCAAAAACCTAACTTCACTTTCAAATGATGTCTTCGTGTATATCTCTGCTTGATCTCGCATATACCCTTCCTTAAATCTTTTTCGCATTCCCTATTTGATATTACAAAATAAGATCTTACATTTATACCATACCCTAAGACCAATTTTAGTAGGTCGTCTCTACAAGATATTACAATAAAACATTTTACAAATAATACAATATCCGATGCAATAACCGATTGAACATGTCGGCTTAATGCATTTACAACAATAATAAATCATCTCCATAGCATGCCATGCTAATCTGGAAAAGATAAACCTGCCAGTGTAACCCTAGATAACCTGGACCTATTTTCGGGTAAGAGCAAATATGCAAATAAGAATATACCAATGATATTACTTCAAGGAAAAGTGTCCACATGATGTCTTCGACATTACCAAGTGTCTTCCATGTCATTGTAGGTACCGATGAACATTATATCCTGTCGGTTAACCATATACCGGTGATTGTTGAACAGTTTACTGATTGTCGATGAATGTTGCTAGATCTCCAAAGTAGGTGTATTTAGCAGGTGTTGACATTAATGACAAAACCATACCAAAATACCAACAATCTCCCCCTTTGGCATTGATGGCAACACAAGATGGAAAAACCATCAAAGTGCCAAAATAGAAATGCCAAGTACAAAAACTAATTTTCCCCTTGGGAGTAATATGTGTTTATACAAAGATTTATTTACAATACCAATCTCTCCTAAAAAAGATAATGCATTTTTCCATATATTTTTCTTTAATGTTTTTCCTTATATCTCTCCCCCTTTGACATCAAATGCCAAAGTCACAAAAAGGTCAAGTTCATACAAAATACCAACTAATTCAATATACCAACTACTCCCCCTAAGAAGTAGCTTCCTCATCAAATACCGGAATAAAAGATTTGTCCATTTAATCTGCCGGTTGATGACAATCATCAATTGTCTAAGTCTCTACCGGTGGAGGTAAGACTTCGAGCTGATCTCTAAGATATTCAAAAGTTTCCTTAGGCAAAGGTTTTGTAAAAATATCTACAAGTTGTTCTTTAGTATTCACATAAACCAGTTTTATTTCCTTTTCTTCAACTTTTCCCCTTAGAAAATTCAGTTTGATAGAAACATGTTTTGTTTTAGAATGTAATACTAGATTCTTAGATATATCAATTGCTGCAGTGTTATCACAATATATAGTAATAGGTTCCTTGCATTTTACCTTTATGTCTTTCAACATTTGCTTAAGCCAAAGTACTTGTGTACAGTTTGTTGCTGCTGCAACATATTCTGATTCTGCTATTGATAAAGATGTACAACTCTGTTTCTTACTTAACCAAGAAACTAATCTCTTTCCAAGAAAGAATGCTTCTCCAGTGGTGCTCTTTCTATCATCCACATCTCCTGCCCAATTTGCATCTGTGTATGCATATAGATCAAAATTTTCATCTTTAGGATACCATAATCCAAGATTTGTTGTGCCTTGTAAGTACCGAAAAATCCTTTTTATTGCTGATTCATGATTTTCCTTGGGATTACTCTGAAATCTAGAAACTATACATACTGCATTCATAATATCAGGTCTGGTTTGTGTCAAATACAGCAAACCTCCTATCATAGATTTGTATCTAGTTGGATTAACAGGTGTAGATTCATCCCTTTGAGATAATTTGTCATTTGTAGTCATAGGTGTGCTTACCGGTTTAGAGTTCTCCATCCCAAATTTCTTGAGTAGTTCTTTCAAGTACTTAGATTGACTCAAAAATATGCCTTTATCAGTCTGTAAAATCTGCAATCCTAAAAAGAATTTTATTTCTCCAATCATAGACATTTCAAATTCATGTTGCATTTTAAGAGAAAATTCTTTGCATAATCCATCTTCTCCTCCAAAGATTATATCATCAACAAATACTTCCATAATCAAAATGTCATCATTAGTTACTTTGTAATATAAATTGCTATCTGCATTTCCTTTAGTAAAACCAATTTTTAAGAGATACTTATCCAATCTTGCATACCAAGCTCTTGGAGCTTGTTTTAGTCCATACAGAGCTTTTCTTAATCTGCAAACCATATCATTGTTATCTGTCAAAGAAAATCCATCAGGTTGTTCAATATAAACTTCTTCTTCAAGATCTCCATTCAAAAATCCACATTTAATATCCATTTGATAAACTTTGTAATCCTTGTGAGCTGCAAAGGCTAGGAATAATCTAACTGCTTCAATTCTGGCTACCGGTGCAAAGGTTTCATTGTAATCAACTCCTTCTTTCTGAGAATATCCCTTACACACTAGTCTTGCTTTATTCCTGACAACTTTACCATCTTCATTGAGTTTGTTTCTAAATACCCATTTGGTTCCAATTACATTTTCATTTTCAGGTCGGGGAACTAATGTCCAAGTATTATTTTTCTCAATTTGTCCTAATTCTTCTTCCATAGCTTTAATCCAAAATTTATCTTCACATGCCTCATTGATAGATAATGGTTCAATTTGAGAAATAAGACATACCTCTTCATTTGGCAATCTTCCTCTTGTCATGACTCCTTTAAATTTGCTTCCAATTATCTAATCTTCAGAATGATTCAGTCTTACATATCGGGGTGTCTTAGTCTGTTGTTGTTCTTCAATTACTGTGGTATCCTCTGATGATACCGGAGTAACTGGGTCATCATTCTGTACCGGTGGATTTACTATTGGTTCATTTGTCATAATTTCTGTTACTGGTTTAGAGTCTATATACCTTGAAGTTCCTTTGAATTGTTCATCAATCTTTACATTTGTACTCTCAACAATTTTCTGTAATCTTTTATTAAAACATCTATAAGCTTTACTTTTAGATGAATAACCAAGAAATATTCCTTCATCACTTCTAGGATCAAACTTGCCAATATACTCATCTCTTCTAATATAACATTTACTTCCAAAAATTCTGAAATACTTAAGAGTAGGAGTATTACCAAACCATAGTTCATGAGGGGTCTTACCGGTTTCACCTTTGATGTGAACTTTGTTGAATGTATAGACAACAGTGCTTACTGCCTCTCTCCAGTACACATGTGGTAGATTTGCTTCTGATAAGATACTTCTTGCTGCATCCAAAATAGTTCTGTTTTTCTTTTCAACAATTCCATTCTGTTGTGGTGTTCGAGGTGCTGATAACTATCTTTTGATTCCATTCACTTCACAGAATGTATTAAAATCTCTAGATGTGAATTCTCCTCCTTGATCTGATCTTAAACATTTAATTTTCTTACTGGTTTCATTTTCAACCATTGCTTTGAATAGTTTGAACTTCCCAAGTGCTTCTAACTTTTCTCTGAGAAAAGTAACTCAACACATTCTAGAATAATCATCAATAATTAGCATGAAATATCTATCACCTTGTAAGCTTTTAGTTCTAGCCGGACCACATAAATCAATGTGAATTAAATCAAGAGCATTATTGGATTTTTCTGGAATACTTTTGAAACTAGCTCTAACTTGTTTTCCAAATTGACATTCCTTGCAAATTGTATTCTGAGGTTTCACAATTTTAGGTAGATCTCTAACTCCCTTAGAAGTACTGATTTTTACCATGCAATCAGAATTTACATGATATAGTCTTTTATGCCATAGCCAACTTTCATCTATATGAGCAATTAAGCATGCCTTTTCATTGTTATTCAAATGAAAGATATTACCTCTAGTCTGATTACCGGTTGCACTTTCCAAACCAGTTCTATTCATGATTTTGCATTTTCCATTTTTAAATTGTAACTGAAAACCTTTCTCAACTAATTGACCAACACTTAAAAGATTATGTTTTAATCCTTCAACATAGTAAACATTGTCAGTGTTACGTTTACCATCAAGAGATATTGAACCCTTACCTTTGATTGAATAGGCTTTGTCATCTCCAAATCTTACTAAACCTCCATTGTATTCTTGAAAGTTCAATAATTTGTCTTTGTCTCCAGTCATGTGATGTGAGCATCCTAAGTCAATAATCCATTCATCCTTTGATTCAACTTTAGCTGCTAGGACTTGTTCTACCAGTGGAGCAATAGGTACCAGTTGATCTTCTGTTATAGCAACAAAGACCCATCCGTTGTCTGCTGGATCCTCATCAGAATCATTAGTCACACCTTCATCAGCAATGTAATATGATTTATCTTTGTTTTTCTTAAATCTGTATATCTGATATTCAAGATTAGGTTTGTATGTCCTTCTAGCTTCTTCTCTTAGTCTAGCATGTCTATCAGGGCATCTTGAAGCCATATGACCAATCTTATTGCAATTGAAACATTTAAAGGGTGCTTTACCTTCATACTTACTTCCAATTGGACCTTTTGGCATTTTTCTTGCAAATAGTGCTTCAAGTTCTTCAAGCTCTTCATTCTCCTTCCTGGTTTCTTCAAGTTCTCTTGCATAAAAGGCTCTCCAGTCTGATTTGTCAAAAGATGGAGAAGATGATGTTGATGCTTTGAAGGCCAAATCTGTTTTTATAGCAATAGGACCAAATTCCTCTATTTCAAAAGCTGAAAGTTTTCCAATCAATGTATCCCTAATTACTGATGTATTAGGCATTGTTCTCAGCTCATTAATAGTAGTAACCTTCATTTTATATGCCGGTGGCAAACCTCTTAATATTTTTGAAACAATCTCATCTTCACTCAAGGTTCCTCCACAACATTTGATACCTAAAACAATTTCATTTACTCTTTCCATAAAAGTAGAATTTCTTTCATCTTCTTCCATTTTCAGATGTTCATACCTGACTCGGAAGCTTTCAAGTTTTGCAATTTTGATTGTGGAATCCCCTTCATTCAGTATTTACAAATGATCCCAAATAGCTTTTGCAGTAGATCTATTTGATAATCCCATGATTTGTTGATCTGATAATGCGCTCAAAAGTGCTTCTCTTACTTTGCAATCATTTTATTCATCTTTAGTTAAAGTAATAGGAGCAGGTTGACCAGCTATAACAGCAGTATAACCATTCTTAGTAACTTCCCAGATGTCTTTACCAATGCAATTCAGATGTGTCTCCATTCTGATTTTCCATATTCCATAGTTGGTTCCATCAAGTTTAGGACTATCCTTCCTGAAATAATTAGTAGACATTGGATCTCCTCAAGTTGTTAAACTTCTGCAAAAAGAGGACTAAGCTCTGATACCAATTGTAGGTCCCGAGGACAACTGAGAGGCGGGGGTGAATCAGTTGTCTAATAAATTCAAACCAAAATCTTATTAACCAACTTATTGCTTAATACCGGTAAGACAGTTAATTGTGCCGGTAAACAATGTTAACAGGAAATGCTGTACCGGTAAGAATTAATGCATGAAACATAAGCACAAAGTCAACCACAACACATGACACAAATATTTGTACGTGGAAACCCTGTAAGGGGAAAAACCATGGTGGGAAACCTTACCCACAATCAAATGATACTACTGTAGATAGTAAGTGTACAAAGAGGGGTTTGCACATGCAAAAAGGCCAACAGCCTAGAGCTCACTGCTCAAACACAAATGGGAGTCACACTGACTACAATTGGATGGTTAAATCCAATGAGAATGTACTGCACAAAATAGCATCTTCATATGCTGGATTCAGTACCGGTGTAATGCTGATATGCTTTTCCAAAAACCTAACTTCACTTTCAAATGATGTCTTCGTGTATATCTCTGCTTGATCTCGCATATAACCTTCCTTAAATCTTTTTCACATTCCCTATTTGATCTTACAAATAAGATCTTACATTTATACCATACCCTAAGACCAATTTTAGTAGGTCGGTTCTACAAGATATTACAATAAAACATTTTACAAATAATACACTATCCGATGCAATAACCAATTGAACATGTTGGCTTAATGTATTTACAACAATAATAAATCATCTCCATAGTGTTGCATGCTGATTTGGAAAAGATAAACCTGCCAGTGTAACCCTAGATAACCTGGACCTATTTGCCGGTAAGAGCAAATATGCAAATAAGAATATACCAATGATATTATTTCAAGGAAAAGTGTCCACATGATGTCTTCGACATTACCAAGTGTCTTCCATGTCATTGCAAGTACCGGTGAACATTATATCCTGTCGGTTAACCATATACCAGTGATTGTTGAACAGTTTACTGATTGCCGGTGGATGTTGCTGGATCTCCAAAGTAGGTGTATTTAGCAGGTGTTGACATCAATGACAAAACCATACCAAAATACCAACACATTCATCACATAGCTTTTCTATCTCATCAGTTGACAAGAAAGAGGTTTTTCCACATTTTGTCAAGTTACGATATTAATATCAAGATCAACTATGTAGTATTTGAGTCAAAGCAGTGGTTCACATGAAACCATATTTCATGAGAATGAAATTAAGGTTTAAATTGAATTTGAAAAATAAATGCATAAAAGAAAGAGAAGAGCAAAGCGAGGATCTATTTCTATTGATGAATGAAGATGTTGATGGCTACAAAAAGATAAGAAAGATGAAATCAATGGAATTAAGTTTGATTTGTGTATTATGGATCTGTCACTAGGGATAATATAAGCAATGATGCATTGTTAATTATAATCTTTTCCGTGGTTGCACTATTGTATGATCACACTAGCATCTTGCTAGCATGTAGACATTCTTTATGTCCACGACAACTTTAAGAACTAAAATGTTAAAAATGATGAAAAAAAATACACCACAAAAGCCTATGCGAAATAAAATGTAAAAATATAATTGTAGACAGATAAATCTATCCACTAATTAAATGAATATTTAATATTTATTTAAAGCACTAATATTTTTCTGTTAATTAAATTTACATTTAATTAATTCATCTCAGCCTATTCTTCTATTCTTGTTAAATAAATTTCATTGCTAACTATAGTCCAAAATATTAAATAAATTAGTCAATTTATTTAATTCCCCCTTTCTTCTCATTTAAAAAAATTAATATTTATTTAAAAATTATAAATCAAATCCCTATTTAAATAAATCAATTGTTATTTAAAACTCCCTGTCCACTTGCATTCTCCTACAAATGCAAGTTGCATTTCCCATTTTAATTAAATAAATCTTTTAATTAAAAAGCCTATTTATCCTCACCCAGTTGTCAAGCCCACTTGCTCACTAAACCCCCTTCTAGATTCTTCTAATCCATTCTAATTAGCCTAATTCCCTCCTAAACATTTGCACATTCCTTAAGAAGGGGCCACTTCTCAAAAACATGTAAAGTCTTCATAAAGCATTAAAGGCTTTATTTCTTCAACAAGATAACCTCCAAAGTCTTCCAAATTTTTAAGGCTCTTACATAACCATTAATGTTTAACTCACCTTTTGACCCTTGGTTAGAGACTATCTCTCTTAGAACCCAAGAATCCTTTTAATTCATGGGTCTCTTCAAGCATTTATTGCTTTGACCATGGTTATCCTTTTAACCTTGCACAATAGTTTATCCTTTGGATAAAAGATTTATCCATTAATTCAACCCTAACCAACCCCCCTAGGGTAACCACCATGTCTTCTCAAGCATTTAATGCTTCTTCCCTCTCCTCTCAAGACCTCTCATGGTGACATTTGTCATCACTGCATTGGTTTGAAAGTGTCACATGGATTGAGAATAATGCAATCCTAGCCCTTCACAAGCCAGATCAATCTTGACCCTTCAATACACTATTTTCCCTATAAAGAGAGCCTCATTTCTCAAGCAAAGGAGGAAGCATTTTAGCATTTTTATTATACTTGTATTGGCATAAACACTTAATCTTTCTCATAGTGATTCTACTTCTAGCATTTGCAAAGAAATAAGAAGTATCATTTCTCAACCATTTTGAATCTCCATTTGACATCCAGGGTTAGTGCTAAAAATTGAGAGCTACACTCATTGGGATCTTGGAGAGGAGAGAAACAAGGGAGAAGCAAAAAGGGCATCATGGGAGCCTCTTAGGGAATCTCTTCTCCCTTCTTTTCATTTGATATTGCTTCATTTGGATGCTTTTTAATCTCTTTCGGTATGTATTGGAAGGTTTTAGAATTTGTTGCATTTATTTGGTTTTTGGTTGAGACTAACAACACTGACTCTTTGGTTCTTTTGCTTGTCCCCTTTTCAATGCATCATTTTGGTGAACTTGACATGAATCGAATATGAAAAGTTAATTTTGTTTAACTAATCTTCTAAAACTTGCAGATTTTGATGCATAGGTTGTGCTTTGGCGCTTTTGTCGCACGGATTAGCACCTTTGTCTCTCGTACTAGCGCTTTTGCACTTTACACTTGTCTTTTTTGGTTTAAAACTGTCTCTTTTTTAGTGTAGTGCTTATGCTAAAATATTTAGCGCTTTAGTTGTAGTTTGGCACTTTTGTTGCTTAGTATAGCGCTTTTGTGTTAGTCTAATGCTTTTGCTCTTTGTTTTGGTGCTTTGTGTTTTCACCAATTTAGCGCTTTTGTAACAGATAGAGAGCTAAATTTTGTAACCTCAAAGAAATTTTTAGGCTTTTGAGCCCACTATTTAGACTAACAGTTTGAGGGTTTTTTTTTGTTGCAGGTACTAATGTTTCTTACAGGTTCGAAGGGGTTAGGTTAAGTTTTATTAACTTTGTTTCAAGTTATCTTCTTTTTTCTTTTTTACAAAGGGACTTAAAAATAATTCATCTTTCATTTTGCAAGGTCTAAAACAAAACTTCATTTTCTTTTGGTGCTCCCTAAAAAGTTCATTGGTCATTTGGTTCTATAAAAGGGACCTTATTTTCATTTTGCAAAAGATAAAAAAGAACAACAAATCAAACCTTTATTTTTACAAGTAGATCACACTTCTTTTGGTGCAATCTAAAAAGAACAAGACAAATCTTTCTTTTTTTTTGGCTACGAAGGGATAAAAAAAGAACACATCACATTTCATTTTGCAAGGTAAAATGAACAAACCACATTGCCATTGTTGGCAGCAGCAATGTAGGAAAACTGAGAGGGGGGGAGGGGGTGAATCAGTTCTCACCAAACTCAAACAAATTAATGTCAATTTTAGATCTGATTAAGAACAACAATAGCAAAGATAAAAACCACATCAACAACACACATAACACATGGATTTTTGACGTGGAAAACTCGATCAAGGGAAAAACCACGGTGGTAACCTACACACAATATGATAATACTTTGTAGTAGTATGTGTAAATATTACAATGGGGAGTGCACATGCATTCAGGCACATTGCCTAGAGCTCACTGCTCAAAAACAATAAAGGGCTACAACCCTGAGAAGGATCACTACCTTACAAAGATCAGACAACAATCCATATTACATGAACTGAAAGAATAACATCTCCAAATGCTTGATTATAGTTCCAATTAAGAACACTATTTGCACAACAACACTTCTCTACTCTTCTCCACTACTGAAAGATAAATTCACTTGTTCACACATACAATACTCTCACAGATGATAGTACAACTACAAACACCTATCTTACATGATTACAACACTTATTTATACAAATAATCAACCTTAACCCTAAGGTTGACTCAACACATAAGACCTAATTACAATATTACATAATATGATACATAAATCCATAACCAGACCAATACAATGCTGACAATGACATAACATGGACCCAAATCAAATCCTCGAACATGCAACACCACCAAATAATTCGCCAAGATCATCCGCAACACTCTAAACCACCAAATATGTTGCATAACATGAAGAATACCACTAGACCAATAAAATATTCAATAACATGCACCACGATCAACGCGGACCACCAAAATGCATAGAACACGATCAAAGAACATGAACAAGAAACATTAATTCCATTGCAATAACCGCAACAACTCAGATAACAAGAATCATCATTATTTCATCACCGAAGCTCAAGAACACCAACAATAAACTGAAAGATAAGATTGTGAAATTCCAAATCATGAACCACCTTAACTGAGAACACACATGAACGTCCCAAACACTCTCTAAAATCTGCACAACATAATGAATCAATTGCAGAGCAATACAATTCAAAAATCACAACTTTGCAATACAGAACCAACAGAAAAACCAACCATCACACCAGATCACATAAATCGATCAAATCACCTTTCGGAACACTAAAACTCATACTAAATCAACTAGAGATAAGTATCTCAAAACCCATTAATCCGTATCAACACATCTGCAACAAATCACACAAACCAACTCTCTGCAACAAACCAATTCTCTACAACACAAGAATATGTTGACATTAATGACAACAACACATTCAAACAACTCTAATATCCAACAATCTCCCCCTTTGGAATTGACGACAATATATGAATGTGAAAAACAATCAATGCAAGGAAATAAATCAATTCCAAGAATCTCCCACTGAGATCATACACACATATATCTCTACCTCAAAAAGATAATATAGTTTTTCACATGCATTCTCTCCCCCTTTGACAACAATGCCAAAGACATATACAAATCATTATTCTCTCCCCTTTACCAGATAAACTCTCCCCTTTAGAACAAACTCACAAATATGAACAACTGAATCACACATTGGCTACTCCCCTGTAGTAGAAGCATCCTCTCATCAATTCGGATAATAGAATAAGACTATGAAGTCCACCAGATTGATGAAACTCAATGCATCTAGTTCATACCAGGAGGGGCAATCACCCCTAACTTCTTTCTCAGATATACAAATGTTTCTGTAGGCAAAGACTTAGTGAAGATATCTGCAATATGTTCCTTTGTAGATACATACTCCAATTTGAGTTCCTTTTCATTCACCTTCTCTCTCAAAAAATCAACTCTAATATCCTTCAACATCTGCTTCATCCAAATTATCCGAGTATAGTTTCTAGCAATAACAATGTATTTATCTTCTACAGTAGATAAAGAAATAACATCTTGCTTCTTGCTTCCCCAAGAAATCAAATTATTTCCCAAAAAGAATGCTCCACTGGTAGTGCTCTTTCAGTCATCAACATCACCAACCCAATCAATATCAGTATAAGCATTTAAAGTGAAATCATCATTCTTTAGATACCACAAACCATATTCAATTATTCCCTTCAAGTATCTGAATATCCTCTTCACAATAGTAACATGACTTTCCTTAGGATCAACCTGCAATATTGCAATAAGACATACAACATTCATAATGTCAGGTCTAGACTGAGTCAAATATAGCAGTCCACCAATCAATGATCTATATAAGGTCTGGTTAGCCTTCAAAGATTCATCATCTTTTGTCATCTTGCATCCAGTCACCATAGTAGTTCCAATAGGTTTGAAATTATCTAACCCAAACTTCTTCAACAATTCCTTCACATACTTAGATTGAGATATGAAAATGCTTTTGTCAAAATGTGTAATTTTCAATCCCCAAAAGAATTTCATCTCACCTATCATATAGACATCTCAAATTATTTTTGCATATCATCAACAAAATTCTTGCTCAAATCATCATCTCCTCCAAAAATAATGTCATCAACAAAAAATTCAACAGTCAACATATTATCATTATTAATCTTGAAGTACACATTACCATTAGCAGTACCTTTACAGAATCCCAGCTTCATCAAATACCTGTCGAATCTAGCATACCAATCTCTAGGGGCTTGTTTAAGTCCATACAATGCTTTATTCAATCTGCATACCATGTTTTCGTCATTTGTCAATAGAAATCCATCCGGTTACTCAATGCAGACTTCCTCTTCCAATTCACCATTCAAAAAGGCTGACTTTACATCCATCTTCACTCAGCTTATTCTGGAGCACCCATTTAGTACCAATTACATTCTTGTCCTTAGGTCTTGGAGCAAGTTCCCATGTTTTGTTCTTCTCAATCTGATCTAACTCTTCTTCCATAGCTTTTACCCAATTTTCATCTTTACAGGCTTCAACAACATCTTTAAGCTCAATTTTAGAAATCATACATGTCTCTTCAGTAGCAATTCTTCTCCTAGTCATCACACCTTTATTTTTATCACCAATAATTTGATTCTCTAAATGATTTAATCTTACATACCTAGGGGTCTTCTGATTATTCTGATTTTTAGTCTCTTGAACTTCTTCACTGATAACGACATCTTGATTTACTATCTCTTCTGGAACACTCTACTTCATACTTAGAGTCTGCACTTGCTTTGAAGTAACATCTCGATCATTAGATTCATATCCACATGTCCTAATTTACTTCTTATGATTCTCATCAACCTTCACATTTTCACTTTCCACTAGCTTTCTCAATCTTTTGTTGTAGCACTGGTAGGCTTTTCTCTTAGTAGAATATCCCAGGAAGATTTCTTCATCACATCTTGCATCAAATTTTCCTATATCCTCATCTCTTTTGACATAAAATTTTCTTCCAAAGATTCTAAAATATCTAACTGTAGGAACATGACCAAACAATAGCTCATAAGGAGTCTTACTCGAATCACCTTTTATATGCATCCCATTGAATGTGTATACAACAGTGATAGAAAATTCATCAGTGCTAGCAAAGGTATACAAATTTACCTTTAACTCCTATCATGTGATGTGAACAACCCCTTTCAATCACCCATTCATCTTTCTCTTCAATCTTAATAGCCAAAGCTTTCTCTTCAATCTTAGTAGCCAAAGCTTTCTCTTCAACAATACAACTTTCAGAATCAACAGATACTGGATCATCTTCCTTGATAGCAATGAACACAAATTCATCTTCTGAATTCCCTTTCTTAGACTCATTAGCTGTCACACCTTCATCAACAACATAATAACACTTCTTTTGATATCCATACTTTTGATTGGGCTTATCATACTTTGACACTCTTTCTTCTCTTTCAAGACACCTAGAAGAAAAATGACCAATCTTATTGGATGAAAAATATTTCAAAGGTAACTTCCCTTCATACTTGCTGGCTCCCTTAGGCAATCTTCTGGTAATAAGTTCTTCAATTTGTTCCAATTATCTTTCCCATTCTTCCATCTATCTCATTTCTCTGTCATATATGGAAACCCTGGTTGAACTTTCTCCCAGACCGTACTTCTGCTTCCCAGATATAGTAGATTTAAATGCAGTCTCAGTTTTGCCATGTGATTCACCAAGTTTGCTCAATTCAAAAGAAGAAATCTTATCAACCAACATATCTCTTTTCACAGTCCAGATCTCATCAATAGCAACAACTTTGTGTTTATAATAAGGAGATAAAGATCTCAACACTTTAGCCACAATTTCATCTTCTTCAAGGACTTCACCAACACACTTGATGTTTAGAACAAGATCATTCACTTTAACCATAAAGGATGAAGTATTCTCATCTTCTCCCATTCTCAGCAACTCATATTTTATTTTCAAGCTCTGCAATTTAGAAACTTTCACATGTTTATCTCTGTCATACAAGATTTCTAGCTTCTCCAAAATCTTATGTGCAGTCTGCAATCCCATCACATTAGTCATCTCTGCATCAGTCAGGGACTTGACAATTATTCTTTAGCTCATACATTATGTTCAACATCCTTGCTCTCAGCTGCATTAACAAGACCATTTAGAGGGACAATGTATGCATTCTTTGTAATCTTCCAATAATCTTCTCCAAAACAATTCAAGTGAACTTCCATCCGGTTCTTCTATATAGAGTAATTAGTTCCATCAAATCTCAAACTCTCATTATTGAAAACAATAGTTGCCATTTGGATCTCCCCAAGTGGTCAAGCTCCTTCGAGAGGATCTAGCTCTGATACTAATTGTTGGTAGCAACAGTGCATGGAAACTGAGAGTTGGGGGGGGGGGGGGGAAGGGGGTGAATCAATTTTCACTAAACTCATGAAACAAATTAACCTCAACATTAGATTTGACCAAGAAAAACAATAGAAAAGATAAACACCACATAAACAACACACATAACACATGGATTTTTGACATGGAAAACCAAGTCAAGGGAAAAACCACAATGGGATCATACCCACAATATGATAATACTCTACAATAGTATGTCTAAATATTACAATGGGGAATGCACATGCATTTAGGCACATTGCCTAAAGTTCACTGTTAAAAAATAATAAAGGGATACAACTTTGGGAAGGCTCACTACCTTAGAAAGATGAAAAACAATCCAAATTACATGAATTGAAAGAATAGCATCTCCAAATGCCTGATTATAGTTCTAGTTAAGCACACTGTTTGCACAAGAACACTTCTCTGCTCTTCTCCATTTTGGAAAGATAAATTCACTTGTTCGCACATAAAATACTCTCACAGATCATAGATACAACCGTAGACACCTATCTTACACGATTACAACACTTATTTATACAAATTATTAACCTTAACCCTAAGGTCGGCTCAACACATAAGACCTAATTACAATATTACATCACATGATACACAAATCCATAACCAGACCAATACAATGTTGGCAAGGACATAGCATGGACCCAAATCAAATCCTTGAACATGCAACACCACCAAATAATTCACCAATATCATCCATAACACGCTAAACCACCGAATATGTTGCACAACACGAAGAATACCACCAGACAAATAAAATCTTTAATAAACCATACCACGATCAATGTGGACCACCAAAACACATAGAACATTATTAGAGAACATCAACAAGCAACATGAATTCCATCGCAATAACCAAAACAACTCAGATAACAAAAATCATCATTATTTCATCACTAGAGCTCAAGAACACCAACACCAAACTGAAAGATACGGTTGTGAAGTTCCAAATCATGAACCACCCGAACTGAGGATACACATGAATGTCCCAAAAACTCTCCAAAATCCACACAATATAATGAATCAATTCTGGAGCAATACAATCTAGAAATCACAACTCTGTAATACACAACCAACATAAAAACCAACCATCTCACTAAATCACATAACTTGATCAAATCACCTTTCGAAACACTGAAACTCATACTGAATCAACTAGAGATAAGTATCTCAAAACCCATTAATCTACATCAACACATCTACTACAGATCACCCAAACCAACTCTCTGCAACCAACCAATTCTCTGCAACACAGGAATATGTTGGCATTAATGAAAACAACTCATTCCAAAAAATCTAATATCCAATATCCATTTGCTATACGACTTTATTTTGTTGACCAGGTTTACTTTCCAAGTTTTTCAAAGGAGTTCAAACATTGCAATTTCAGTTAAAAAGAACAACTCATTTTGCTATCTTGGATAAAAAGAACCCCGTGTTTATTGGAGCAACATCTCCAAATAGAATTTTAGACAATATTGAATTGATGTAATAAAAAGAACAAGTATTTATTTTGAAAGTGATAGGTATTGTTGGATATTAGAGTTGTTGGAATATGTTGTTGTCATTGATGGCAACATATTCCTATATTTCTGAGAATTGGTACATTGCAGAGAAGTTGAGTTGGTTTGGTTGTAGATGTGCTGATGTGGATTAATGAGTTTCAAGATAATTATCTCTAGTTGATTCAGTATGAGTTTTAGTGTTCCAGAATGTGATTTGATTGTTATGTGATCCGATGGACGATTGGTTTTTCTATTGATTTTGTGTTGCAGAATTGTGATTTCTGGATTGTATTGCTCTAGAATTGATAAATTATGTTGTGTAGATTTTGGAGAGTGTCTGGGATCTTCATGTGTATCCTTAGTTCAGGTGGTTCATGATTTGGAACTCACAAACATATATTGAATAGTTTGTTGTTGGTGTTCTTGAGTTCCGGTGATGAAATGATGATGATTTTTATCATCTGAGTTGTTGCGGTTATTATGGTGAAATTCACATTGCTTTTTGATGTTCTCTGATCATCTTCTATGCATTTTGGTGGTATGTGTTGATCGCGGTGCGCGTTATTGAAGATTTTATTGGTCTAGTGGTATTCGTTGTGTTATACGACTTTTGGTCGACCTGATGGTTCTTGTGTGTTGTGGATGATCTGGGCAAGATATTCGGTGGTGTTACATGTTTGAGGATTTGATTTGGGTCCATTCTATGTCCTTGATGATATTGTATTGGTCCGCATATGGTTTTATGTATCATGTGGTGTAATTTTGTGATTAGGTCTTATGTGTTGAGCTGACCTTAAGGTTAAGGTTGATTTTTTATATAAATTTGTGTTGTGATCATGTTAGATGTGTGCCTATAGTTGTATCTATGATCTGTGAGAGTATTGTATATGTGAACAAGTCAATTAATCTTTCTGTAGTGTGGCAAAACAAAGAAGTGTTGTTGTGTAGACAATGTGCTTAACCGGAACTGTGATCAGGCATTTGGACATGCTATTCTTTCAGTTCATGTAATCCAGATTGTTGTCCAATCTTTGTAAGGAAGTGAGCCTTCTCAGGGTTGTATCCCTTTGTTTTTTTGAGAAATGAGCTCTAGGCAGTGTGCCTAAATGCATGTGCATTCCCCATTGTAATATTTACACATACTATTGCTAAGTATCATCATATTGTGGGTAGGTTCCCACTGTGGTTTTTCCCTTGACTAGGTTTTCCACATCAAAAATCTATGTGTTATGAGTGTTGTTGATGTGGTGTTTATCTTTGCTATTTTTGTTCTTGATCAGATCTAAAGTTGAGGTTAATTTGTTTGAGTTTGGTGAAAAATGATTCACCCTCCCCTCATTTTTCCTACATTATTGCTAGCAACAAGGTTTATGCTCTCCCCTTAATTGGGTAATCAAAAAAGCCAAACTCACTCTTTTTGCTTTCTTTCATTCTTGCAAATAAGATAAAACCTTTAGCAAAATTTCCCTCCTGAGAAGCCCATAAGGCCGGTGAGAGGGGAATGACCTAAGCAACAATGACTAAAGCCAAGTAAATCCAAGCCACTATAAACAAATGCATTTGTGATGAAAGTTGCAAATGACGAGTGTTACATGCTATCATAACGACGTTATGTCTTCCTTAGTGTGAATATGGTGCGTGAAAACTTGTAGAGTGTAACCTCTACATGTTGGGAGACCTCCTTTAATGGAGTGGAAAACGTTGTTGATTATGACCACTCGAACGAAAGCCATACTAGAAAGCTTTAAGAAATAGAAGCCAAACCGAGTCATTTATCCAAACATATGTAATATCATAGTGCAAGGGTGGGGAAGAATCCATCCCCAATACACTCACTATATATCTCCCAAGAAAATGATCCAATTGAGAAGTAATTCTCTTTGGTTCAAATTCAGGCAAAAGGCAAAAAATGGGCATACCCTAGGGTGTGAAAAGGTTGTTTGAGTTGATGGAGTATCCAGTGTGGGATATTGATAGTAGGAATGACCTTTTTGACAATAGTAGAGTTTGATTGATTTGTCTTTTGTTTGTTCAAAACCTATGAAAACAAAAGAGGATTTGAAAATATCCTTGAGCAGATTTGAAAAGATTTGAAACATACACATTTCGTCTAAGGTTATAAAAAAGAAAAGAAGTGTTTATATGTGCTTGTGTGCTTGCTATGTCTTCTTGTCAAAGAGATCAAACATTTCAACCAAAGTTACACCCCAACAACAATTTAAACAAACAAAACATCACAAGATTTACAAATGCATCATATCCTCAAATCCCTTAAGCATGTCAAGAAATCCATATATCGCCATCTTGAGAAGAAGGAACCGAGCCAAAAAGATATCTTAAAGAAGAGAAAGTTTCTATACATAAACCACAAACTCTTTCTCAAACATCAAACATTCCTTCACCATGTTCACGATTATCTACATGGTCATGGACATGAGTTTGATGAGGAATCTTTAAAAACATGTTCCTTTTAACAAAGGTCTGCTTTGCCCCAATCTCTCAATAAAAGTGGTAAAATCTCATTGTCATATCTATCTCAATCAGAAATAACTTATTGAGTCACTTTCCATATAGGCTAGTCTTTCATCAATTCATCTTCTTAATCTTCCAAAAATTCACAATCACACTTCAAATTTTACAAACTTAAACATATCTCATCTTCCACATTTTCTTCAAGTCATTTACTTCAAGTATTTCCAAAAATTAAAGCATCATAATCATTTCTTCCATCTTTATCAATCCAAAATTAAAACATCATAAGCCTATTCTAGAGTCATTTCTACCATCCTTCTCACTTCAAACTCATTTTCAAAGTCAATCATCAAATTCATAGTTCCTTAGTAGAAATTCCAAGGTTCACATTAATTCCAAAATCCAAACATCAAAAATCCATTCCACTCTCAATACAGAAGGGTATTTTCCTTAGTTCTTTCAAGATATTGCTAATCACATCAAAAAAAAACTCTCTAGTGTGTCTCTACATCTAGGATCAATAATCCTAAGGGACATTAATAAGCATCATAGATAGGTTAAAACTAGTTCATGAGTGCATCCTCTCATTACTAGGTAGCTTGTGCTTATAACAACACAAAGCCTTGCTATACCTCATCTCACAACTGTTGAAAAACCAAGAAAGCAATGTTAAAAGAGAACTTTGTTAAGGTCAAATCCTTAATAAAAGAGAACACTCATCCATAAAAATTTCATCACCATCATCAAATCTTGGAATCATAAGAAGGGGATCAACCACCCACTTTTCACCCACCTCACTTTCACAAATATGAACTTCAAACATGGCTAGGAGTAGGTATCAAAGTTAGAGACAACTTCAAAATGAAATATGGGAAGAAGAAGAGAATGTTAACCCATTTTTCGGAGGAGAAGACCCAGACACTCCTACACAAGCACAAATAGAAGAAGCAACTAGTAATCCCAGATTTAACACTCTTTGAGGAAATTCTTAGGGGGAATGCGAATGCCCATTTCCTAAGACTTGCTCAAGAGGGAGAACAACTCTCTCCAAAATTTGACATATCACAACTTAGAGATATACCAGAACAAGCACAACACAATTATCATCAAGAAAGAAATCAAGACAATAAGAGGGCGAGGAATACCCACAACTATGATGATAACTATCAACTAGGGAACATCCCACCTCCTCCCACAAAAATGGATATGTTGAGACAACAAATACAAGACCTCACACAAAAATTAAACTCAGGGAGGGCACAAACAAGATATGCTCTTGAAGATATTTGTCCCTAACCATTCGATAGGAACATGGGCATGCCTCCTTTTCCATGAAGTTTCAAAACACCAAAATTTGACAAATACAAAGGGAAAGGAGATCCAAGAGATCATGTGAGAGAATTTTACTCTACATGCTTAGAGGTGGCATATGATGAAACATATCTAATGTGCATGTTCCCTCAAAGTTTAGGCGGATCAGCTATGCAATGGTTTTCATGCTTTCCTGGCGAAATAACAACACTTGAGGACCTAGTACAAAAAATTATCACTCATCATGCGCACAAAATAGTATGCGATATCTCCGTGACTGATCTATGCAATACAAAATAAAATAATGGAGAGTTATTCTCAACATTCTTGCAGAGATGGGGACACCTTTCTAACAGACGTTATTTTCCCATTCCCGAGGAACAATTAGTGGAAATCCTCATTTCAAACCTAAATGAGGAGATGGAATTTCACTTAGAGGTCAAATGTTCAGATTCTTTCAAGGATTTAATAGCTCAAGGACTCAAAATTGAGAAATCCCTTATCAAAAAAGGACTTGTCAAAATCTACAAAGACAACAAGGATGGTCCACGACTAGCCCACACCAGTGACAAACCCAAATTTTGGGGCAAGAACAAAAATATCATTAATGATGGTGTTGTAGATACAAGAACTATCAAAATCGCTCAACATATAGTTAAAATTGTAGGGCAAGTAGATAATCATAACAACCACAATATCAATCAAGGTAATCCCCTAATCAATCAAGGAAATCAAACTCCCAACACGCAACAAGAGGCACATTAAAATAGGTACCCTGCCTACAAACCCAATCGAACACACACACCCTTGGGAGTGTTGATTTTATTGTAGTTGTGGTCAGAATCCAGAGGCCTACATAAATAACATAGCTTGTGATTATATTGATAATATAACTATTATATTATTAGTTGTGAGATAATATAATTATATTATGTTATAATATAATTATATTATGTTATAATATAATTATATTATGTTATAATATAATTATATTATAATTATTATATTATGTTATAATATAATTATATTATAATTATTATATTATAATTATTATATTATTAATTGTGATAATATAATTATAGTTATAATTATTAATGATATAATAATATATTAATAGTATATTAATATATATAATCATTAATATTTAATTATTTAATATTATAATAAAGTATGGTGTCCCTTGGCGAAAGGGCACCTCTTGCATATATATTATGAGATGTGAGATCTCATTGAGCACAAAAGATAATACTACTACTAATAATAAAAACATATACAAACAATACTTGGGACATTAACATGGTATCAGAGCCAACAAATATTTTGAACATTTGGTTCATATTTCTTGCCCGTTGAAATTAATAATGCAAAGATTGTGTGAGCATTGCTGGTAATGATACAGGGAGAGAATCTATGATAATGGTGGTGAATGATAATGATGACAATGCCTTCCTATCTTCACAGCTTGAGGTCATTCAAGCTTTTGTGGTGCATACATCTCTAACATAAAAAAACAAAAACAAAGCATGGATGAAGAAAGCAAATGAATGAAAATGATGGAAACTGTTGACAAGGCCTATTACACTCCATCAGTATTGGAAAATAGAACTCATCGAACAATTGACTGCATGAACATAACAACGATGGTCAAGTAGCAACCATGCCTACAACAACTACAAACAATTAGACGTGAATGATGTTTTGAACAACAATTACAAGGAGAAAAAGTATTTGTTAATAGTCGAATAGTTATAAGATAGGAGTTTGATATTTATTGAAAATTCACATATTAGCAATTTGGTTGATGAGAACACCAATCAACTTTATAATATTGCTAAATTGACTTCCTTGGAATTTTATTAAACAATGTAACAATATAGAGGTGGCAATTTGTTTAGATATAAGAGCAAAAAAATACACGATGACTTCATAATGTGGTGGCATGATTAATATCTGCGACTTCACAACACAATTAGAAGAATGATAAAAATTGACAAATATCTTATCGATCTAGTTGAAAGGAAATTGCATTAGTCTGAAAAATAGTGATCTCCATAAGCAAGCGATCTGGAAGTTACATTGTGTTGCAGCGACATGAATGGAGTGAACACTCAAGCAAAGTTTTCCATACATCGGTAATTCATCCAAGTAACAAGCATTGATGTGAATGATAAAGAATTAATAAAAGCAGAGGCCTCATCAAAGATTTGGTTATAAGCAACAAATGTGTTTGACAAGTCAGCGAGTATATGGGCAATCATACCTATGATCTAAAAGCAAGCATTTGTTAAAATGATCGATAAATGTAGACAATGATTACAAAAATCAAAGAAAAACAATGGGAGGCAGTGACTACAAAGTTGACTTCATATGTGTACAAGGGCAATTATTATAAAGACATAGACCATGCTGCGTGGAAATGAGATTATTAATTATGAAACATGAGGAGCATTGCATGGAGTCTCCTAGAAATACCGTAGCTAGTGTCTAAGAATGAAGCATGGCATTTGAATAAACCGATAATCTGCATAAAGAAAAAAGTAATGTGGCAATAAGAATAGTCAATTTTGAAGACAACAATGGTGAAGGCAGATTAATGGGAAGTGGCTACGTAGAAAATCACATAGAAGATATCGTAGTGAAGTTATATTGACATAAAAGACATTGACTAATCACAAGGAATGAATGTGAATTATATTAATAAACAAGGTAGCATAAAGTCACCAAAATCATGATCAACACGAGAGTATGATACTAAACATAGAACATGGAGACCATGTGTACATGAAATACAAAGGATTCGACATATTTGGTCAGCACCTGTAGTCTATAAGACATGCGAACAGGTGTTAAGAAAGATAACGTCTTATGACAGTGATCACGTTAATCACAAAAGAAAAAGTATATAATTATGAAAAAAAATAAAAATTTGTGAGAGAATCATACAAACAGTGTATAGTCTGGAAAAATGTGTGATGAGCATCTGGCTGTGTGACAGGCTGAGCATTCAATTGGGTTGTGGGATGGCTGCTGAGAACACCATTGGGTTGGTATACATGAGTTGCAGGTGCATTGGGTAAAGCACCGAGCGCGAAGGGTCGAGCGGAAGGCTCAAGATCGACTGCAGGTTGAGATGTTGTGGAGGTTGAGGCATGTTGAACACACAAAGCCTCCTGATGAGTTACCATAAATGAGTCTCATCAGTATTGTAGTTGATGTTGTTCTGATATTGAAAGCGAGCATTTTTCTCTGGTAGGCTTTAGAAACTTGAAAGAAAACATGCTTAGCAAGGAAGCGCCATAAACCTCTAGCAGCATACTCATGCCTCACGTAAAATGGAATCTAGAGAGATTGCATTCAAGAAAAGAAGAACTCGATAAATTTCTACTATAAGACTAAGTTGGTAGCTAGGGACACTTCTTCAAAAGAGAGATTCTGACAATCTATTAGAGGCAACCTTAGATGAAGAGGTCAGGAGGTTGGTGTTAGAATTTGAGCTTCAGAGGGAGTAGCTAGAGGATCTTCTTTATTTGATTTCCATGTATCTTGAAATATTGATTTAGAGGGAGTAGAGCATGTCGAGATGGTTTCTCTAGTGACCAGGAAATTGTAGCAGTTAGAGGAATCTATGATTCATGAGATAGAGTTCCATGTGATATCCCTTGATGGGTGGCTACTTGGGCTTGGGATTCACCAATAATTAAGAGGGAGGCTCAACATTAGTGATCTTCTATGATTTGATAATACATTTCTCTTTGAGACAGATTTGAGGTGAAAGTCCTTATCTCCACCCTCTGATATGGTTCATGGTGGATGTCATGTGTGTGACTCCATGACAATTTTTGGTTCAGTACTTTATGAGCCCCTATGAACATTATTTTTAGGTGATGATCTCTCAACAGTGAACACTTGTACATCTGATCATTATCATAAGGTGACGATCTTACGATATTGATTGTTCATACCATTATGATGGATATCATGGGATGTGATATCTATAGATATGTCATAATGGTTTATATCTCTAGCAGTAATATTTATGGATATACCAAAATGGTGGATATCATGAGACGTGATATTTGTGGATAAGCCATGATGGTTGATATTACATAAAGAGATATTTATGGTGGATATTATGTGATGTAATATTTGTGGACATACCATCAAGTAATATCCTTAAATGCCATAATGGTGGATATCATGAGACATGATATCCGTGGACAATCCATAATGGTGGATATTACATTAAAAGATTTATGGTGGATATCATGTGACGTGATATTCGTGGATATGCCATAACTCTTGATATCACAATGAGGTGATATCTTTCTCTCACACAATAAACGGAGCTATTGTGTTTACTATAAGATGTTATTACTTATTGAATATGTCAAGTAGGATTCCTTCCTAGCTAAGAGGGAGTGTTGATTTTATTGTAGTTGTGGTCGGAATCCACAGGCCTACATAAATAACATAGCTTGTGATTATACTGATAAAATAATTATTATATTATTAGTTGTGAGATAATATAATTATATTATGTTATAATATAATTATATTATAATTATTATATTATTAATTATGATAATATAATTATAGTTATAATTATTAATGATATAATAATATATTAATATTATATATATATATATATATATAATCATTAATATTTAATTATTTAATATTATAATAAAGTATGGTGTCCCTTGGTGAAAGGGCATGTCTTGCATATATATTATGAGATGTGTAATCTCATTGAGTGCAAAAGATAATAATAATAATAAAAAAAACCTATACAGACAATACCTTGGACAGTAACAGGGAGAACCTCTTGAAACAATATTACAACAACTTGTAGCTTCTGATCTCATCACACTGCCCAAAACATTAAACTACAAACCACATTATAAACCTTCCTGGTGGAGAGAGAATGAGTGTTGTTAATTTCACAAGGGAAAAGGATGTAAAACAAACAATTGCCATCAGTTAAAAGATATCGTTCAAGACCTTGTTGATCGAGGTGACATAGAGGCGGATGGCCATAATGAAAAAACTTCTAATACAGATCATACCATGTTCAAAAATCCCCTCCCATCATATGAGAAAGGAGGTCCCTCCCATCAAGGTAAGAACCAAGATAACATGAAAAACTATACACGCACACCATATACCTATACCATCAATAACCTTTATGATGCCAATGAGCAAGTTGCAACCATTATAATCAAAGGCAAAGATCTTGCATGCAACATTGTTACTCACCACAACAAGATTACCGTACAAGGAGCACCATCAAGAGAAAAATATGTGCCCAAAAAATATAGCCTTGTGGACCAATTAGATAAGATGCCAACACTCATTTCCATACTAGAACTTATGTGCCTCACATAAAACTATCTTAGACCAAGCTCTCCAAGAAGTGTTAGTTCCATCAAACCTCAATACAGATCAATTTCAAGCCATATTTGGAAGCTTCAAATCATCACCATGCCTCACTATTGTTGAGAATGACGGCATATCTTTTCAACAACCGCATTACACGCCTCTCCACATTGAGGTTTTCATACATAAGCACAAAATCAAGCGAGTCTTGATTGACAATGGAGCTGGCCTTAACATTTTGTAGAGCCCCTTCCCGATCAAGCTTTGGTTAACTTAGTTGACCATGGTTGACCTTACTAATAAATGCTATAATTCAATAGGATGGGCTATGTTAAACAGATAGATTGGTGAGAAAAATAATTGAACCAAGTTACGAAATCATTTCACCTTGAGGTGTACATTTTGATGTGTTATGGATACATAAATTTATTTGATTCTAGAATAGGTTAACCTTGAAACTATGTATGTCATTATTGGATTTATAGGACTTTATTATGATGATAGAAATAAGATGCATAGTTTATGTATGGATCAGAATTATGAGGATTATGATAACGGCTTATGTGGATAAATTTGGATATAAGATATATTGATTTGTTCAATGTCAATTGTATGTAGAGTGTTTGATGTGTATTCTTATTCATGTGTTTAATATTATATGAGGTTATTTGGAATTACTAATGTGTAATTGAGATGCACAGGAAAATTATCCATGTGACCATCAAAACATTATGGAGAACCAAACCTAGACCTATGTACGTTCATAAAGCCAGGGGTTGTCTATTTGGAGAGACAACACCCCGTATGTATCGTATTTTATTTGTAATAGTAAATGATGCATGTGTGTTAAATTTCATTTATCGATTTATTTAAATCCAACAAGAGACAATTTCCATGTGTAATTTTGTAATGTATTTTATTGTGTCACTTGACACGTGTTGATTTATGTTTTGATTTTTGACTTGTCTCTTGGAGGGAGTTGTTTCAACCATAGCTTTTTAAAGCATTTGAATGTGGTTCTAAATTTTCCTTGGGTAGAGAGTCTTTGGAGTGGTCAACACAGGTTGACCCGAAAATTAACTTCAGATGGGTTTATAAGGGGTCAAATGGACTCTTAGGGGTAGTTTAAAGGTGTTTCCTAAAGTCCATAAGGTATACCTATGGGTTAGGAGTATTTTTAGGCATGTGTCTACTCCCATGTGACTGTTTAGTCACCTCAAAAAGTGGGTTTCCTAAAGTGAGCGAAAATTGGAATTAGAAGGTGCCATCTAGGTTAGATAACTTTCCTTTTTGATGTGAGATCTTTTTCCCACGTTCTTTTACTTTTCCCTTTTCAGTTTTAGAAACCTGTGAGAACTCTCATTGAGGTCTTTTTAGGCAAGAATGAGAGACTTTGCGGGTAATCACCCACTCTCCATTTTTGGAGATCATGCAATTTTAAAAAAGGGAATAGTTTTGGGATAGAATTTTGGCTAAGTGTAGAAGGAAGATTCATGGAATTGGGTTGCTCATCCTCAAACTAGTTCTAGTAAACCTTTGGGCAGATTGAAGGTTGAATTATCTTCTCCTTTTGTTTCTTTTTACGTTGCATGGTTATGTTGGAAAGATTGCTTGTATGCAAAAGTTGTTTCTTGTATTTTCCTTGTGAAAATTATTATGTGATCTATCTGTTACTTCATTTATGCATTTCCTGTGATTTGGGAGTAACCAAGGCATTCTACTCTTGGGAGAGTAGGATGGTCTTATGGATGGTAGGAGTTTGAGAACCCTCGAGTGAGAGGCTCTCATTATGAGAGAGAACTCAAGGGGTGTATATGCGACCCTTGCTGCATAGCCTTGTGTATGCATTTGGGGGTCATAAGGAGGGAAAGTATGGCATGGATGCCTTGAGGGGCATAAGGATGTGGGGTTAATGAACTTGTGATATATCTTGTTTGCCATGAGGTGGCTTTGTGATCTACTATTCTTGCAGTCTCCTCAGGGTATTTGGTCCATTACCACCCATGTAAAATCATCACATTTTGTGATGAAGTGTAGCCTTGGTTGGGAAAGTGTTGTATTTTTTTCACTTGCTTGTTGTGTTTGTATGTGTGTAACCAGTCTCGAGCTTGGTTCTCCAAGCTCGGGAGTCGCTTCTAGTAAGCCTAGGTTGGGAGGTGAGCAACTCCATGGTCAAGACCTTATGATTCTTTTGCAGGATTGCTTGCAAAGAAAAGAAAAAGACAAGCTAGGAGTTGTTGGTTTAGTTTATTTGCAAAAAAAGATTAGGAAATGGGATACTATATTTAGTTGCAGCAATGTATACAAAAGTTACATGTTGTTTTTATTTTGAAAAGAAATGTATTTATTTGTTTGAGCCTTATTTGATAGTAAAGAGAGGTTAAGTGAGGGTTCTTTTCCCTTTGTAAAAAATAGTAATTTGGGAATGATAATGTTGGTATTTTGGTATGGTTTTGTCATTGATGTCAACACCTACTAAAACACTAGCACTTTGGAGATCCAGCAGCATTCACCGGCAAGCAAGTAACTATTGCACAGTTACATATATATGGTTCACCGACACAACATAATGATCACCAACACTTGGAATGATATGAAAGATGTGGGGCCCTACCCCGACTCATCCTAGCATTTTTGTTATTTTCATGTTGAGACTATTATGGATGCTTTATTTTATTGCATTATGGATTTTGAACTTATATGATTCCATGATTTGGATAACATTGATGTATATTGATGCTTCATTTTTATGCATTATGGATATGAAACTTTATATGATGCTAGAATAGGATGACTTTGAGATGATGTATGTCATTATTGGATTTGCAGGAATTTATTATGATGATAGAAATAGGATGCATATATTATGAATGGATCAAAATTATAAGGATTATGATAATTACTTAGGTGGATTAATTGGGATATATGAGATATTGTTTTATTAATGTCAATTGTATGAGTGTTTGATGTGTATTCAAATTCATGTGTTTAATAATAAATGTGGTTATTTGGAATTACTAATGTGTAAATTGAGATGCATACGAAAATTATCCATGTGACCATGGAAATATTATGGAGAACCAAACCTAGACCTATGTATATTTGTAAAGCCAGGGGTTGTCTATTTGGAGAGACAACACCCCGTTTGTATCGTATTTTATTTGTGAAAGTAAATGTTGCATGTGTGTTAAATTGATTTTATTAATTTGTGTAAATCCAACAAGAGACAAATTCCATGTGCAATTTTCTAATGTATTTTATTGTGTCACTTGACACGTGTTGATTAGTGTCATTGATTTGACTTGTCTCTTGGAGGGAGCTTGTTTCTACCAAAGCCCACTTCAAATATTTGGGTGTGATCCCAAATTTGCCTTGGGTAGAGAGTCTTGGGAGTGGTCAACTCAAGTTTGACCCGTAGGTTAACTTCAGTTGGGTTTCTAAGGGGTCAAATAGACTCCTAGGGTTAGTTTTAGGGATTTTCCAAAGGTCCAAAGGGTATACCTATGGGTTAGGGGTATTTTTAACCATGTGACTACTCCCATGTGACTGTTTAGTCACCTCAAAAAGTGGTTTTTCCAAGGTGAGCGAAAATTCAACTTAGAAGGTTCCTCCTAGGATAGACAACCTTCCTTTTTGATGTCAGACTCTCTTCCCCATCCTCTCTTACCTTTTCTCTTTCTAGTTTTAGCAACATCTAAGAGGTTGGGAAGACCAACCAATGAGAACTCTCACTCTATCCAAGGGGTTGGGAAGAGTGAGAGAGGTCTTCTTAGGCAAGAATTAGGGACTTAGTGAGTTAATCACCCACTCTCCATTGTTGGAGATTATGCAATTTTGAGAAGAATAGTTGTAGGATAGAATTTTGGCTAAGTCTTGGAGAAAAGATTGTGTGGATTTGGGCTGCTCATCCCCAACTAGATCTAGCAAACCCTTTGGGCAGATTAAGGTTGGTTCTTACTCTCTTTTTGTTTATGTTGCATATGTATGTTTGGAGAAATGTTTGTATGAAAGAGTTTATTATTTGTATTTTACTTTGTGAAAGAATATGTGACTTCCCCTTCATTTATTTTATGCATTTTCTTGTATTGGGAGTTTCCAAGGCCTTCTACTCTTGGGAGAGTAGGATGGTCTTGGGGTGGAAGAAGTTTGAAAGCCTTGGGTGAGAGGCTCTCATTAAGAGAGTGATCTCAAGGGTGTTCTTTTGTGACCCTTGCCGCATAGCCTTGTTTATGCATTTGGGGATCATAAGGAGAGATGGTATGGCTTGTATGCCTTTGGGGGGCATAAGGATGTGGGGATGGACTTGTGTTGTATTTGGTTGCCATGAGGTGGCTTGAGATGTTCCATGCTTGCAGTCTTTCTAATGGTATTTGGTCCACTTCCACCCGTGTGAAAATCATCACATTTTGTGGTGAAGTGTAGCCTTGGTTGGGAAAATTGTTTGTTGTGTGTTTATCCCTTGCTTGTTGTGTTGCATGTGTGTAACCTGTCTAGTGCTTGGATCTCCAAGCTCGGGGGTGACTTCTAGTAAACCTATGCTTGGAGGTGAGCACTCCATGGTCAAGCCTTATGTTTTTATTTGTAGGTTGCTTGGGAATAAAAAGATAAAGAAAGATAGAAGTTGTTGGTTTTTACTTGAGTTGTAGAAAAGATTAGGAAAAAGGATAATGTATTTAAGTTGTAGCTATGTAAAGAAAGCTAAATGTTGTATTTATTTTTCAAAAGAAAAGAAATGTATCCACTTTATATTCAAGTCCTCATTCAATGGAAAAGAGAGACTAGTTGGGTTTCATACCCATTTGTAATGTTAACTACATTCTATTCTAAATATGCTTTTAAGAAGTGCTTTATTCTATTAAGTTACTTTTGCAAAATGAAATGTATATTCTTTTATTAATTCCCTATAGTTACTATAATGATGTTTTGTTGTATTCTTGTTATATTGGAAAATAAAAGTTCATTTTATTCCTTCATGCAAATTGAAATTTTGGAAATGGGAAAAGCAAACATTTAGGCCTATTTGAGATAGATACAAATACAATAAATGGTTAAATAGGTTTAATATGTCTACCCCTAAATTGATTTTAATATTTCTAGGCTAAAGTAGTTATTGTTAGAATTTACTACATTCTATCATTTCATTTACTTATAGAAAATAAATCTGATTTATTACATTCTGTCATTTATTTAAATCAGAAAATATATCTAAAAAAATAAATTAATAGATATTTCTAAAGTTAGCATTTAGATTTTAAAAGAAATAGGTATATAAAAATCTAGTGCACCTTTACCTAATAGGTTTTGCCTTTAAATCTATTGGAAAGAAAATGTATAGAAATCTAAAAGTTGTTGTACAGTTTTATTATGACCTTATTATTTTTCCCCAAATGTGATAAAAAAAATAAAAATGTATACATATTAACCCTTCACTAATTGCTTAAATTTGTGTTTAATTGAAACATTCATTTTATTACCTAAAAAAAATAAAAATAAAAATGAAATAAACATCTATTTCTAAATATCTTGTGGACAACATAGATTTTTGCATATATATATATATATATATTTATTTATTTTCAAATCTTCAAAAAAAATAAAAAATAAAAAAAAATAAAGCAAACTTTTTTTTTTTGGACCCCTTAGCCTTGCAGATTACACGTAGGAAGGGGAAAGGGGAAACACCCCCCCTGCGCTATGGGCGGCGACCCCCAACGGTGGCCGCAACCGCCACTGTGGGCCATAACCCACAACCAGAGAGACTTCGGCTCCCTCCTATGGGCAGCGCAGTTGGGTCTGCGGGCCACATACCACAACGGTGACCAAGGCTGCCTCTGTGGGTCGCGACCCGCAGGCATGACTGTGGCTGTCCCTGTGGGGAGCCCCCGTGCTTAAACCCCTGTGGCTCCCCCCAATAAAACCCTCAGCCTTGCGTGCAAACACCCAGTGCATGGAAAAAAAAGAAAATCTCTTCGGCTGCCCATAAATCCGCCCCTTCGACCCTGCAGTAAATCAAGAGAAAAAAAAAAAAGGAAAAGAATAACTCAATGAGCCCTAACCCGAAATTCGGGTTAGGGCGGGTCATGAAAATAGTTAGCTTTGGAATGTTTTTATAATATTAGGGTTAGAACACTTTAAAAAAAAAAGAAAAGGGGGGAACCCACTCGAAATTTGAATAGGGTATCCCCCATTAGTTTAAAGTTTAATAATATATGTTGATTATTTGTTTTATGGAGTCCTACTCCTCTTTATACCTATATATATGTCTATATATGATGTTAAATGTTACACACACACACACACACACACACACACACACACACACACACACACGAAGGTGTAGATCGGAGTTGGATTAATTAATTCATTTATACGTCCTTAATTTATATATGTTTTTATAACAATTAGGGATATATAAAATTGAATATGATGTTATATTTTTTAATTCCATTTGAGGGTTTAAACCTTTTAGGAATTTATAATGCTTTTCTTTAGTTCTTTAGTTCCTTAGGGTATTATTTTTATTGGCCAAGCCTTTAATTGTATTTCATAGGGCAAATTTCATTATGGATTTTCATTGGCCCTTTAGTCGAATTTTTGAGACATTTTATAATTATTGTCCAACTGAATACTAAAATTTAATAATTCTAAGAACTAGAATTAATTTAATTAATTCTAAGAACTAGAATTAATTTAATTAATTCTAAGAACTAGAATTAATTTAATTAATTCTTCGAGTAATTAAGAGATTATTTGAGAATAATAATATCTCTTGTAAATTTAATTTAGGGCGTTTGTTTAAATGAGTTTATTTAATTAGTAATCGAAGAGTTAATAATAACTCTTTTGGGGAATTAATATTCCGTTGTTAATTTAGAATATTTTTCGCCTAATTGAATTAGTTTCAGATCAGTTCAAAATATAGTTAAGACTAAACTTGCTATTTCGGATCTTTTTAGCAAAATTAGTCTCATTAGGATGTTATTTAAAAAAATAAAAATTCATTCTGTTTGTGCCCAAAAGTTTGAGCATGACATTTTGGTATCAGAGCAAGGTTTCCAACACTAGGAACTTTTCTCCATTATGTTTCGCTTTAATTATTTAATTAATTAGATTATATTTATTTTTATTATAGTTAATTTTAAATAAATTAAAATTTTCTCCAAAAAAATTATTTATTTATTTCATTTTATTTTATTTTCTCATAAGGATGCCTCCAACTATGCGACAAGCTCACAAATGTGGTAGAGGCCCTAGGTGTGTATGCATGGCATGCAAAGAGGTCGATAGGGAGGAATCGGTTCCGGAAGGGAACCCAAAGGCTCCTCTTGAACAACTGGTCGACCCGAACCGAGACATCTTGTTAGCTCTACAAAACTTGATTGGCATAGTCCAGGATAGGCTTCTGGCAGTGGATCATCATGTTGAAAACCAGAACTCAGGGAGCCATAGATCGATAGATAGGGAATGGAGTAGGAGTCCACCTCCTAATCCCATAGAGAGTCAGGCTGGACATGAGCCCGAGTCTGTCCACCTACCAGAACCACCTCCAGTGGCAGCACCAGTGTATTATGAGAGATCACGTCGGGATCCAAGGGATCTAATCAGAGAGGTTATGCGCCTCCAGCCACCATCTTTTGGGGGATCTACCGATGGGGTAGAAGCTGAGGCTTGGCTTTTGAGCCTGGATAGGTGCTTTGCATTACGCTCCTACGAGAGCAATCTAAAGGCACGTGTTGCAGTCCACCTATTGAGAGGAACGACCTCCACATGGTGGAGACAGGAGGAATATAAGTGTGGCTTAGTTGCAGATACCCTCACATGGGAGATTTTCACAAAGAGATTCAGGGAGAGGTACTTATCAGAGCACTACAAACAACGTAGGGTGGATGAGTTCCATGACCTCCAACAAAAGGGTCTTTCAGTGACCCAGTACGAGAGCAAGTTTTTTGAGCTCTTACCGTCCGTGGACTACCTGAAAGACAAGAAGCTTCTTGTCAATTGATTTATCAGAGGGTTGAATGCCGACATAGCAGGACCGGTGAGGATGGCTGCTCTAGGGAGCCTTCGGGTTGCCATGGAGAAGGCCTTGATAGCAGAGGAGATTTAGGTCAGGCCTCAAAACACAAGAGATTGGTCCCAAAACCGAAACCCTATACCCCAGACTTATGGATTTCAGAAACCCCATTGGAAGGGTAACAACAGACACACATCGGGGTTCTCCAAATCCCCTCCTCCGCAGCAGTTACAGTAGAACCAAAGCCAGAGGCCTCCGCAGAGTCAGCAGGGCACAAAGCCCAAGCAGTGGCAGTCTCAGGGTCAGAGGCGAGATCAGTGATCTCAGGTTCCTTACACACCTCCGGTGAGGACTCAACAGTCCTCCAGGGGTGGGTACAGTGGTTCTAGTAAGATAGGGGGATAGTCTTTCTCTAGGCCACAGGGCGTGCAGTTTCAGACACATGGCACTTGCTTCACATGTGGAGCCATGGGACACATGGTGAGAGAGTGTCCTCAGGGTCAGATGGCAGGCAGTCAGAGGATGGCAGCATCATAGTTGACAGTTAGGGATATGGGCAAGTCCCATAGGGTCTTCGCAGTGGTTGACAACCGCCAAGAAGAGCATCAGGCCACGATTATTGAGGTCGCAGGTATGATCAGAGGTAGTAGTGTATCTATATTATTTGATTTAGGAGCTATTGACTCCTTTATATCTCCATTGGTTGTGGAGCATTGCGGGCTAGTGGAAATTAGACAAGAGGTCAGTTGGGAAGTGGAGTTAGCTTTAGGGGCTAAAGTGTCAGTGGAAATAGAGGTTAGGGGATGTCAGCTTTAGATTGGCAATACCACCACCTTAGTAAACCTTAGAGTTACACCACTCAGATCATATGGCAACGTACTTGGCATGGACTGGCTTTATGCCCATAAAGCCAAGATGGATTGTCACCTAAAAAGGATCGAGTGTGAGGACGATCATGGTTCACCCATAGTAATCACTAGAATTCAGAGACCCGTGTCTCTTCGTATGATATCCACAATGCAGCTTAAGCGGAGCATGCGAAAGGGATGTCAGTTATTTGCCATCACCATTAGTGATAGAGAAGAAGAAGATGAAAAGGAACCATCTATTGATGACCATCCTATCCTTAAGGGATTTTCAGACGTATTTCCTTTAGAGTTACCCGGTATGCCGCCCCGTAGAGAGATTGATTTTTATATAGACCTTGTACCCAGAGCTGAGCCAGTTTCGAGAGCACCATATAGGATGACCAAAAATGAGCTTAATGAGCTCAAGATGCAGCTTGAGGAACTCCTAGAGAAGGGTCACATTCATCCTAGTGTATCCCCTTGGAGTGCACCAGTCATCTTCATGAAGAAGAAGGATGGATCTCTCCGATTATGTATGGATTAGCGTCAGTTGAATAAAGTAACCATCAAGAACCAATATCCTTTTCCGAGGATCGATGATTTATTCAACCAACTTTAGGGTGCCAAAGTATTTTCCAAAACTGATTTGAAGTCAGGGTACCATCAGTTGAGGATAGTGGATAGTGATATCCACAAGACCACATTTTGCACTAGATATGGCCACTATGAGTTCACCGTGGTTCCATTCGGTCTTACGAATGCCTCGGTTATTTTCATGAGTTTCATGAATGGAGTATTCCACACATTTCTTGACCATTTTGTGATAGTGTTCCTTGACGACATATTGATATATTCATGGAATGAGAAAGAGCATGAGGAGCACCTGAGATAGGTTTTGCAGTGTTTGAGGGATAATTAGTTGTATGGCAGTTTGTCGAAGTGTGCTTTCTTTATAACAGAGGTCAAGTACCTTGGACATGTTATATCCGGTGAAGGGATCTTAGTCAACCCATCAAAGATCAGAGCCATTATGGATTGGCCAGCGCCAACCAGTGTGACAGAGGTCAGGAGCTTCATGGGCTTAGCAAGTTATTATCGATGTTTTGTTGAGGGATTCTCTAGAGTCGCACATCCTATTACTTCTCTTCAATGTAAAGGGAAGAAATTTGAGTGGACATAGAAGTGCGAGAAGGCCTTTCAGGAACTTAAGAAGGCACTTACTAGCGCACCTGTCCTTGTAGTGCCAGATCCCTCAGCTGACTTCATGGTTTGCACAAATGCTTCCTTAGAGAGTTTAGGAGTAGTCCTTATGCAGGATGGTAGGGCTATAGCTTTTGAGTCTAGGAAACTTAAGACTCACAAGCTTAATTACCCTACTCATGACCTTGAGCTTGCAGCAGTAGTGCATGCACTTGTGAGGTGGAGACACTTCCTTTTGGGTCATCATTTTGAGCTTCATTCATCAAAGCCTTTAGTACATATTCACTCAGCTGAATTTTAATGCATGTCAGAGGAGATGGATGGAATTCTTGTGCGAGTATGATTTTGACGTTCACTACATCAAAGGGAAAGAAAACATAGTTGCAAATGCTTTGAGTAGGAGACGTCACGAGGTATACACCATATCTATGGGCACGGATTTGAGGGACCGGATAATGCAGCAGTTGCTAGAGGATGGATGGTATTTAGAGGTTTGCCAAGTTATACGATCTCAGGAAACTTTAGAAGGAAAATATGTGGATTATTCCTTAGAGTCCGATGGACTATTACACCATAGAGGGAGTGTCTATGTACCTTCTTCTGAGGGATTGCGAGAGTTCATTATCATGGAGGCTCATAGAGCTCCTTATGCAGCACATCCCAGAGTTAAGAAGATGCATGTTGACTTGAGACAACTATATCATTGGCCAGGAATGCGACAACTTATTGCTGAGTTAGTAGCCCAATGCCTCGAGTGTCAGAGAGTCAAGGCGGAGCACCACCATCTAGGTGGGTTGCTCCAGTCTCATGCTATACCAGAGTGGAAGTGGGATACTATATCCATTAATTTCATCATTGGTCTTCCCATGTCATCTTGTCGCCATGATGCCATCTTGGTGACAATTCACAAGTTGACCAAACTGGCCCACTTTTCACCAATTCGGACTACCTTCACAGCACCAGCAGTAGCACAGGTGTTCTTGCGAGACATTGTTAGACTTCATAGCGTTCCATGCAAGATTATTTCTGATATGGATTTCCTCTTCACTTCTTCCTTTTGGAAGGCATTACAGGCAGCTATGGGCACCAAGCTCAACTTCAGTACAACCTATCATCTAGAAATGGATGGATAGATAGAGAGGGTTAACCAGGTGTTAGAGGATATGCTTTGCATGTGCGTCATGGATCATCAGACTAGATGGGAAGAGTACCTTCCTTTAGTAGAGTTTGCCTATAACAATGGGCATCACACATCTTTGGGGATGCCACCCTATCAAGTATTAAATGACAGACCTTGTAGGATACCATTAAGTTGGGACCACATAGAGGACAGAGTTGCTATTGGTCCTGAGATAGTTCAGGATATGGAATAGCAGGTGGATTTGATTAGGCATTGTCTTAGAGAGGCACATGATAGATAGAAGAAGTATGTAGATGCGAAGAGGATAGATCATAGCTACTTGATTGGAGATAGAGTCTTCTTGAGAGTGTGATCGCATAAGAGTCCAATCTGTTATGGAAAGGGTTCTAAGCTCACACCTCGATTTGTAGGACCACTTAAGATCCTTGAGAGAATAGGACCAGTTGCCTATCGTTTAGCATTGCCACCTAGCCTATCGCGCTTCCACGATGTGTTTCATGTTTCAGTTTTGAGGAAATATATATATGATGAGTCTCATATTCTAGATTGGGATGCCCTGCAGGTGGAGTCGGACGGGCAACTAGCTTTGGAGCCCATTTGCATTTTGGCATGTCGGACGCTAGCCCTTCGATGTCGAGAGATGGACCAGGTTAGGGTCCAGTGGGATTGCTATGATGAGGTTACAGCTTCATGGGAGGACGCAACACGTATGAGATCATAGTACCCTCACCTTTTTGATGAATTCCAGGAGGAAGTTCATGCCTAGAGGGGGAGGGTGTGGGGCCCTACCCCGACTCATCCTAGCATTTCTGTTATTTTCATGTTGAGACTATTATGGATGCTTTATTTTATTGCATTATGGATTTTGAACTTATATGATTCCATGATTTGGATAACATTGATGTATATTGATGCTTCATTTTTATGCATTATGGATATGAAACTTTATATGATGCTAGAATAGGATGACTTTGAGATGATGTATGTCATTATTGGATCTGTAGGACTTTATTATGATGATAGAAATAGGATGCATATATTATGAATGGATCAAAATTATAAGGATTATGATAATTACTTAGGTGGATTAATTGGGATATATGAGATATTGTTTTATTAATGTCAATTGTATGAGTGTTTGATGTGTATTCAAATTCACGTGTTTAATAATAAATGTGGTTATTTGGAATTACTAATGTGTAAATTGAGATGCATACGAAAATTATCCATGTGACCATGGAAATATTATGGAGAACCAAACCTAGACCTATGTACATTTGTAAAGCCAGGGGTTGTCTATTTGGAGAGACAACACCCCGTTTGTATCGTATTTTATTTGTGAAAGTAAATGTTGCATGTGTGTTAAATTGATTTTATTAATTTGTGTAAATCCAACAAGAGACAAATTCCATGTGTAATTTTCTAATGTATTTTATTGTGTCACTTGACACGTGTTGATTAGTGTTATTGATTTGACTTGTCTCTTGGAGGGAGCTTGTTTCTACCAAAGCCCACTTCAAATATTTGGGTGTGATCCCAAATTTGCCTTGGGTAGAGAGTCTTGGGAGTGGTCAACTCAAGTTTGACCCGTAGGTTAACTTCAGTTGGGTTTCTAAGGGGTCAAATAGACTCCTAGGGTTAGTTTTAGGGATTTTCCAAAGGTCCAAAGGGTATACCTATGGGTTAGGGGTATTTTTAACCATGTGACTACTCCCATGTGACTGTTTAGTCACCTCAAAAAGTGGTTTTTCCAAGGTGAGCGAAAATTCAACTTAGAAGGTTCCTCCTAGGATAGACAACCTTCCTTTTTGATGTCAGACTCTCTTCCCCATCCTCTCTTACCTTTTCTCTTTCCAGTTTTAGCAACATCTAAGAGGTTGGGAAGACCAACCAATGGGAACTCTCACTCTATCCAAGGAGTTGGGAAGAGTGAGAGAGGTCTTCTTAGGCAAGAATTAGGGACTTAGTGAGTTAATCACCCACTCTCCATTGTTGGAGATTATGCAATTTTGAGAGGAATAGTTGTAGGATAGAATTTTGGCTAAGTCTTGGAGAAAAGATTGTGTGGATTTGGGTTGCTCATCCCCAACTAGAACTAGCAAAACCTTTGGGTAGATTAAGGTTGGTTCTTACTCTCTTTTTGTTTTTTGTTGCATATGTATGTTTGGAGAAATGTTTGTATGAAAGAGTTGATTATTTGTATTTTACTTTGTGAAAGAATATGTGACTTCCCCTTCATTTATTTTATGCATTTTCTTGTATTGGGAGTTTCCAAGGCTTTCTACTCTTGGGAGAGTAGGATGGTCTTGGGGTGGAAGAAGTTTGACAACCTTGGGTGAGAGACTCTCATTAAGAGAGTGATCTCAAGGGCGTTCTTTTGTGACCCTTTCCACATAGCCTTGTTTATGCATTTGGGGGTCATAAGGAGAGATGGTATGGCTTGTATGCCTTTGGGGGGCATAAGGATGTGGGGATGGACTTGTGTTGTATTTGGTTGCCATGAGGTGGCTTGAGATGTTCCATGCTTGTAGTCTCCCCAATGGTATTTGGTCCACTTCCACCCTTGTGAAAATCATCACATTTTGTGATGAAGTGTAGCCTTGGTTGGAAAAATTGTTTGTTGTGTGTTTATCCCTTGCTTGTTGTGTTGCATGTGTGTAACCTGTCTAGTGCTTGGTTCTCCAAGCTCGGGGGTAACTTCTAGTAAGCCCAGGCTGGGAGATGAGTACTCGATGGTCAAGCCTTATGTTTTTATTTGTAGGTTGCTTGGGAAGAAAAAGCTAAAGAAAGATAGAAGTTGCTTGTTTTTACTTGAGTTGCAGAAAAGATTAGGAAAAAGGATAATGTATTTAAGTTGTAGCTATGTAAAGAAAGCTAAATGTTGTATTTATTTTTTAGAAGAAAAGAAATGTATCCACTTTATATTCAAGTCCTCATTCAATGGAAAAGAGAGACTAGTTGGGTTTCATACCCATTTGTAATGTTAACTACATTCTATTCTAAATATGCTTTTAAGAAGTGCTTTATTCTATTAAGTTACTTTTGCAAAATGAAATGTATATTCTTTTATTAAGTTCCTATAGTTACTATAATGATGTTTTGTTGTATTCTTGTTATATTGGAAAATAAAAGTTCATTTTACTCCATGCAAATTGAAATTTTGGAAATGGGAAAAGCAAGCATTTAGGCCTATTTGAGATAGATACAAATACAATAAATGGTTAAATAGGTTTAATATGTCTACCCCTAAATTGATTTTAATATTTCTAGGCTAAAGTAGTTGTTGTTAGAATTTACTACATTCTATCATTTCATTTATTTGTAGAAAATAAATCTGATTTATTATATTCTGTCATTTATTTATTGTAGAAAATATATTTAAAAAAAATAAAATTAATAGATATTTCTAAAGTTAGCATTTAGATTTTAAAAGAAATGGGTATATAAAAATCTAGTGCACCTTTACCTAATAGGTTTTGCCTTTAAATCTATTGGAAAGAAAATGTATAGAAATCTAAAAGCTGTTGTATATTTTTATTATGACCTTATTATTTTTCCCCAAATGTGATAAAAAATAAAAATGTATATATATTAACCCTTCACTAATTGCTTAAATTTGTGTTTAATTGAAACATTCATTTTATTACCTCAAAATAAATAAATAAAAATAAAAATAAAAAATAAAATTTAAAGCAAACTTATTTTTTTTGGACCCCTCAGCCCTGCGGATTACACGCAAGCGGGGGAAAGGGGAACCCCCCCCCGCGCTGTGGGCGGTGACCACAACCGTCACTGTGGGCCGCAACCCACAGCTGAGGAGGCTTCACCCCCCCGTGGGCAGCACTCCACAGCGGCGGCACAACCGGGTCTGCAAGCCGCGTACCACAGTGGCGGCCAAGGCCGCCTCTATGGGCCGCAACCCGTAGGCATGACTGTGGTCGTCCTTGCAGGGAGGCCCCATGCTTAAACTCCCACGACTCCCCCCAATAAAACCCTTGGCCTTGCGTGCAAATGCCCAGTGCGTGGAAAAAAAAGAAAATCTCTTCGGCCACCCATAAATCCGCCCCTTCGGCCCTGCAGTAAATCAAGAGCAAAAAAAAAAAAAGGAAAAGAATAACTTAGTGAGCCCTAACTCGAAATTCGAGTTAAGGCAGGTCATGAAAATAGTTAGCTTTGGAATGTTTTTATAATATTAGGGTTATGACACTTTAAAAAAAAATAAAAATGGGGAACCGATTCAAAATTTGAATAGGGTATCCCCCATTAGTTTAAAGTTTAATAGTATATATTGATTATTTGTTTTATGGAGTCCTACTCCTCTTTATACCTATATATGTCTATATATGATGTTAAATGTTATATATATATATATATATATATATATATATATATATATATATATATATATATATATATATATATATATATATATGAAGGTGTAGATCAGAGTTGGATTAATTAATTCATTTATACGATCTTAATTTATATATGTTTTTATAACAATTAGAGATATATAAAATTGAATATCATGTTATATTTTTTAATTCCATTTGAGGGTTTAAACCTTTTAGAAATTTATAACATTTTTCTTTAGTTCCTTAAGGTATTATTTTTATTGGCCAAACCTTTAATTGTATTTCATAGGGCAAATTTCATTATGGATTTTCATTGGCCCTTTAGTCAAATTTTTGAGACACTTTATAATTATCGTCCAACTGAATGCTAAAATTTAATAATTCTAAGAACTAGAATTAATTTAGTTAATTCTTCGAGTAATTAAGAGATTATTTGAGAATAATAATATCTCTTGTAAATTTAATTTAGGGTGTTTGTTTAAATGAGTTTATTTAATTAGTAATCGAAGAGTTAATAATAACTCTTTTGGGGAATTAATATTCCGTTGTTAATTTAGAATATTTTTCGCCTAATTCAATTAGTTTCAGATATGTTCAAAATATAGTTAAGACTAAACTTGTTATTTCAAATCTTTTTAGCAAAATTAATCTCATTAGGATGTTATTTTAAAAAAAAAATATTCATTTCGTTTGTGCCCAAAAGTTTGGGCATGACAAAAGACACTTGGTAATGTCGAAGACATCATGTGGACACTTTGTTTTGAAGAATTAATCATTGGTATATTCATATTTGCATATTTGCTTTTATCGGCAAATAGGTCCAGGGTTATCTAGGGTTACACCAGCAAGTTTAACTTTTTCAGATCAGCATGGCACGCTATGGAGATGATTTATTATTGTTGTAAATGCATTAAGCTGACATGTTTAATCGGTTATATTGCATCAGATATTATATTGCTTGTAAAATATTTTTATTGTAATATCTTGTAGAGCTGACCTACTAAAATTGGTCTTAGGTTATGGTATAAATGTAAGATCTTATTTGTAAGATTGAATGTGGAATGCAAAAAAGAATTGTGAGAAGGTATATGCGAGATTAAGCAGAGCTATACATGAAGACATCATTTGAAGGTGAAGCTAGGTTTTTAGAAGCATATCAGCATTACACTGGTACTGAATCCAGCATATGAAGATGCTATTTTGTGCAGTACATTCTTATTGGATTTAACCATCCAACTGTAGTTAGTGTGACTCCTATTTTGTGATTGAGCAGTGAGCTCTAGGCTTTTGGCCTTTCTGCATGTGCAGACCCCATTTATGTACACTTACTATCTATAGTATTATCATCTGATTGTGGGTAAGGTTTCCCATTGTGGTTTTTCCCCTTACAGGGTTTCCACGTACAAATATTGGTGTTATGTGTTGTGGATGACTTGATGTCTATGTTTCATGCATTAATCTTTACCGGTATAGCAATTAACTGTTAACACTGTCTACCGGCATACTTAACTATTTTACCGGTATTAAGCATTAAGTTGGTTAAGTTGTTTTTGGTTTGAATTTATTAGACAACTGATTCACCCCCCCCTCTCAGTTGTCTCCGGGACCTAACAATTGGTATCAGAGCCTAGTCCTCTTTTGCAAAAGTTTAACAACTTGAGGAGATCAAAATGACTACTAATTATTTCAGGAAGGATAGTCCTAAACTTGATGGAACCAACTATGGAATATGGAAGATCAGAATGGAAACACATCTGAATTGCATTGGTAAAGCCATTTGGGAAGTTACAAAGAATGGTTATACTACTGCTGTAGCTGGTCAAACTACTCCAACTACCTTAGCTAAAGATGAGGAGAATGATTGCAAAGCAAGAGAAGCACTTTTGAGCGCATTATTAGATCAACAAATCATGAGATTATCAGATAGGTCTACTGCTAAAGCTATTTGGGATCATTTGGAAACACTAAATGAAGAAGATGAAAGGATTTCTGCTTTTATGGAAAGAGTAAATGAAATTGTTTTGGGTATTAAATGTTGTGGAGGAACCTTGAGTGAGAATGAAATTGTTTCAAAAATCTTAAGAGGATTGCCATTGGCATATAAAATGAAGGTTACTGCTATAAATGAGTTGAGAACAATGCCTAATACATCAGTAACTAGGGATACATTGATTGGAAAACATTCAGCTTTTGAAATTGAGGAATTTGGTCCTATTGCTACTATAAAGATAGATTTGGCCTTTAAAGCATCAACATCATCTGCTCCATCATTTGACAAATCAGATTGGAAAGCCTTTTATGCAAAAGAACTTGAAGAAACTAGGAAGGAAAATGAAGAACTTGAAGAACTTGAAGCACTATTTGCAAGGAAAATGCCTAAAGGTCTAGTTGGAAGTAAGTATGAAGGTAAAGCACCCTTTAAATGTTTTAACTGCAATAAGATTGGTCATATGGCTTCGAGATGTCCTAATAGACATGCTAGACTAAGAGAAGAAGCTAGAAGAACATACAAACCTAATCCTGAATATCAGAGATACAGATTTAAGAAGAACAAAGACAAATCTTGTTACGTTGCTGATAAAGGTGTGACTGATGATTCTAATGAGGACTCAGCAGACAATGGGGTTTTTGTTGCTATAATAGAAGATCAACTGACACCTACTGCTCAACCAGTAGAACAAACCCTAGCAGCTAAAGTTGAAGTAAAGGATGAATGGATCATCGACTTAGGATGCTCACATCATATGATAGGAGACAAAGGTAAATTCTTGAACTTTCAAGAATACAATGGAGGTTTAGTAAGATTTGGAGATGACAAAGCCTGTTCAATCAAAGGTAAGGGTACAATATCTCTTGATGGTAAGCATAACACTGACAATGTCTACTATGTTGAAGGATTAAAGCATAATCTTTTAAGTGTTGGTCAATTAGTTGAGAAAGGATTTCAGTTACAATTTAAAAATGGAAAATGCAAAATCATGAATAGAACTGGTTTAGAAATTGCAACCGGTAATCAGACTAGAGGTAATATCTTTCATTTGAATAACAGTGAAAAGGCATGCTTGATTGCACATATAGATGAAAGTTGGTTATGGCATAAGAGATTCTATCATGTAAACTTTGATTGCATGGTGAAAATCAGTACTTCTAAGGCAGTTAGAGATCTACCTAAAATTGTGAAACCTCAGAATACAATATGTAAGGAATGTCAATTTGGAAAACAAGTTAGAGTTAATTTCAAAAGTTTTCCAAAAAAATCCAATAATGCTCTTGATTTGATTCACACTAATTTATGTGGTCCAGCTAGAACTAAAAGCTTACAAGGTGATAGATATTTCATGCTAATTATTGATGATTATTCTAGAATGTGTTGGGTTACTTTTCTCAGAGAAAAATCAGAAGCACTGAGAAAGTTCAAACTGTTCAAAGAAATGGTCGAAAATGAAACCGGTAAGAAAATCAAATGTTTAAGATTAGATCAAGGAGGAGAATTCACATCTAAGGACTTTAATACATTTTGTGAAGTGAATGGAATCAGAAGATAATTATCAGCACCTCAGACACCACAACAAAATGGAGCTGTTGAAAGGAAAAACAAAACTATCTTGGATGCAGCAAGAAGTATGTTATCTGAAGCAAATTTACCACATGTATATTGGAGAGAAGAAGTTAGCACAACGGTCTATACATTCAACAAAGTTCACATCAAAGGTGAAACCAGTAAGACTCCTCATGAACTATGGTTTGGTAATACTCCCACTCTTAAGTATTTCAAAATTTTTGGAAGTAAATGTTATATTAGAAGAGATGATTATATTGGCAAATTTGATCCCAAAAGTGATGAAGGAATATTTCTTGGTTATTCATCTAAGAGCAAGGCATATAGATGTTTTAACAGGAGATTGCAGAAAATTGTTGAGAGCACAAATGTAAAGATTGATGAACAATTCAGAGGAACTTCAAGGTATATAGACTCTGAACCGGCAACAGAAATTGTGACAAATGAACCTACACTAAATCCACCGGTACAGAATGAAGATCCAGTTACCCCGGTACCATCAGAGGATTCCATAGTAATTGAAGAACAACAACAAACTAAGACACCTTGGTATGTAAAATTGAATCATTTTGAAGATCAGATAATTGGAAACAAATTTAAAGGAGTTATCACAAGAGGAAGATTGACAAATGAAGAGGTATGTCTTAATTCTCAAATTGAACCATCATCTATTAATGAGGCATGTGAAGATAGATTTTGGATTAAAGCTATGGAAGAAGAACTAGAACAAATTGAGAAAAATAATACTCGGACATTAGTTCCCCAACCTAAAGATAAAAATGTAATTGGAACCAAATGGGTATTTAGAAACAAACTTGATGAAGATGGTAAGGTTGTTAGAAATAAAGCAAGACTAGTGTGTAAGGGATATTCTTAGAAAGAAGGAGTTGATTACAATGAAACCTTTGCATCGGTAGCTAGAATTGAGGCAGTTAGATTATTCTTGGCTTTTGCAGCTCACAAGAACTACAAAAGTTTATCAAATGGATATTAAATGTGCATTCTTGAATGGAGATCTTGAAGAGGATGTCTATATTGAACAACCTGATGGATTTTCTTTGACAGATGACAATAATATGGTTTGCAGGTTAAGAAAAGCTCTATATGGATTGAAACAAGCCCCAAGAGCTTGGTATGCAAGGTTGGATAAGTATTTTTTAAAGATTGGTTTTACTAAAGGAAATGCAAACAACAATTTATATTACAAAATAACTAATGATGATATCTTGATTATAGAAGTATTTGTTGATGATATAATCTTTCGAGGAGAAGATGGATTATGTAAAGAATTTTCTATTAAAATGCAGCAAGAATTTGAAATGTCTATGATTGGAGAAATACAATACTTTTTAGGATTGCATATTTCATAGATTGACAAAGGAAAATTTTTGAGTCAATCCAAGTACTCGAAAGAGTTACTAAATAAATTTGGGATGGAGAACTCTAAACTGGTAAGCACACCTATGATTACAAATGACAAATTATCTCAAAGGGATGAATCTACAATTGTTAATCCAACTAGATACAAATCTATGATAGGAGGCTTATTGTATTTGACACAAACCGGACCTAATATTATGAATGCAGTATGTATTGTTTCTAGATTTTAAAGTAATCCTAGAGAAAATCATGAATTAGCAGTAAAAAGGATTTTCCGGTACTTGCAAGGCACTGCAAATCTTGGATTATGGTATCCTAGAGATGAAAATTTTGATCTATGTGCATACACAGATGCAAATTGGGCATGAGATGTGGATGATAGAAAAAGCACCACCGACGAAGCATTCTTTCTTCGAAAAAGATTAGTTTCTTGGTTGAGTAAGAAATAGAGTTGTACATCTTTATCAATAGCAGAATCAGAATATGTTGTAGCAGCAACTAACTATACACAGGTACTATGACTTAACCAAATGATGAAAGACATAAAGGTAAAATGTAAGGAACCTATTACTATATATTGTGATAACACTGCAGCAATTGATATATCTAAGAATTTGGTATTACATTCTAAAACAAAACATGTTTCTATCAAATTGAATTTTCTAAGGGAAAAAGTTGAAGAAAAAGAGATAAAACTGGTCTATGTGAATACTAAAGAACAACTTGCAGATATTTTCACAAAACCTTTGCCTAAGGAGACTTTTGAATATCTCAGAGATCAGCTTGGAGTCATACCACCACTGGTAGAGACTTAGATAGTTGATGATTGTCATCAACTGGCAAAATTAAAAGACAAATCTTTTACTCCGGTCTTTGATGAGGAAGCTACTTCTCAGGGGGAGTAGCTGGTATATTGAATTGATTGGTATTTTGTATATGAACTTGGTTTTATTATTATAACTTTGGCATTTGATGTCAAAGGGGGAGAGATATCTATGGAAAAACACATCATCTGTTAAGAGAACTTTTGGATAACACATGTTGCTCCCAGGGGGAGAGATTGTTGTTTGAGAGAGACTATTACTCTCTGTATTCTGGTTATGATCTTTTTGGAGAGATTGTTGATTTTTGGTTTTTGACATTTCTGTTTTGGCACTTTGATGGTTTTTCCATCTTGTGTTGCCATCAATGCCAAAGGGGGAGATTGTTGGTATTTTGGTATGGTTTTGTCATTGATGTAAACACCTACTAAAACACTAGCACTTTGGAGATCCAACAACATTCACTGACAAGCAAGTAACTATTGCACAGTTACTGGTATATGGTTCACCGGCAGGACATAATGATCATTGACACTTGGAATGATATGGAAGACACTTGGTAATGTCAAAGACATCGTGTGGACACTTTGTTTTGAAGAATTAATCATTGGTATATTCATATTTGCATATTTGCTTTTACTGACAAATAGGTCCAGGGTTACCTAGGGTTACACCAGTAGGTTTATCTTTTCCAGATCAACATGGCACGTTATGGAGATGATTTATTATTGTTGTAAATGCATTAAGCCGACATGTTTAATTGATTATTACATCAGATATTATATTGCTTGTAAAATGTTTTTATTGTAATATCTTGTAGAACCGAACTACTAAAATTGGTCTTAGGTTATGGTTTAAATGTAAGATCTTATTTGTAAGATTGAATGTGGAATGCGAAAAAGAATTGTGAGAAGGTATATGTGAGATTAAGAAGAGCTATACATGAAGACATCATTTGAAGGTGAAGCTAGGTTTTTAGAAGCATATCAGTATTACACCGGTATTGAATCTAGCATATGAAGATGCTATTTTGTGCAATACATTCTTATTGGATTTAACCATCCAACTGTAGTCAGTGTGACTCCCATTTTGTGATTGAGCAGTGAGCTCTAGGCCATTGGCCTTTTTGCATGTGCATACCCCATTTATGTGCACTTACTATCTGCAGTAGTATCATTTGATTGTGGGTAAGGTTTCCCACTGTGGTTTTTCTTCTTACAGGGTTTTCACGTACAAATATTGGTGTTATGTGTTGTGGATGACTTTATGTCTATGTTTCATGCATTAATCTTTACCGGTATAATAATTAATTGTTAACATTGTCTACCGACATACTTAACTAATTTATAGATATTAAGCATTAAGTTGGTTAAGTTGTTTTTGGTTTGAATTTATTAGACAACTGATTCACACCCCCCCCCCCCACCCCCCCCCCTCTCAGTTGTCTCTGGGACCTAACAGATAACAAATTTCTATTTCTTGTTTTATCAAAAAAAAAAAAGATATTCTTCTATTAAGTTATTATTGCAAAAATGAAATGTTTATATTTGGAAATTAGTTCCTATAGCTATTGAAATAATATTTGTTGCATTTATGTTTATTCTGAAAATAAAAGTCCATTTCATCTCTTATGCATAATGAAAATAGTGCAGATACATAAACTAAAATAGCATGTAAGTTATTAAGCTAGAAATGATCTCTTAATCCTATTTATTTAATTTCAAGTGCAAATATAGTAAATTAGAGTTTAGTATGGATATTAATGTGGTATTCATCTTAGTAAAATAGTTTTACATGAAATTTTAAGTTGTATTAATGCTGTTGTAAATTATCTAAACCTCCCATTTTATTCCATACAAATATTGCAGAAAACAAACCTAGGTAAAATAAAGTAGCTCTAGAGTTAACTATATGATTCTTAAAATAGATAGACATACATATTAAAAAGAGATATACAAAATAAAAGGGAATATCTAGCCATTTAAGTTGCTGGTTTATTTGTCCATCTTATATCAGTCTTTAAAAATCCCTGCATATATATATATATATATATTTATATATTTAAGAAAAAACAAAGTGCTTAAGTGTGTGTATATATATATATATATATATATATATATATATATATATATATATATATATATATATATATATATATATATATATATATATATATATATATATATATATATATATATATATATATATATATTTATACAAGACTACATGTTTTATTCAATAATATTCTTTGTCTGTGGAATTTTGTTGAAAATTTTATAACCACAGAAAAATATATATATAAATATATATATAAATATATATATATATATATAAATATATATATATATATATATAAATATATATATATATATATTATATTTTGTAAATATACAAAAATAAATAAAAAATAATAACATAAAATTTCCCTTGGGCTCCAAACCCTACCCCAAGGGGTCCTGAAGTCGAGGCTCCCATGGGCTCCCCCCGGGGCAGCATAGGCTCTCTGTGAGCCACAACCCACAGAGACGTTGCAGGCATCACCGTGGGCCGCGGTCGACAGAGGCACCGCAATGCTGTTGCGGGCCATGCCTCGCAGAGGTGACCGTGGTCGCCGCTGCAGGCCTCGTCTCGCAGGGACGCTGCGGCGTCTTTGCGGGCCGCGACCCATAGTGGCACTAACGGTGCCGCTGCGGTGGTCATGCCCTCACTCGCTGCCGCACCCCCATTAAAAAAACTGTAGCCGCCTCTTTCCTCCTCCGCCATTGCTCATCCTGCTTGCAAAAATATCATGAAACCCTAACCTAGTTTGAGTTAGGGTATTTCGAGGTTAAACAAAAAAAAAAAAAAAGTGAGTATGAATTCTTTTATTTATAACTTTTAAAATTTTAGGGTTTATGTTTATTTAAAAAATTTAAGAATTAAAAAACCCTATATCCTTATTTTCATACATACATACATACATACATACATACATACATACATACATACATACATACATACATACATATATATATATATATATATATATATATATATATATATATATGTACAATTATATATATATATATGAATGAATACTCCAATTTGAGTTTAATTATTTTGTTTAAACATTCATATTTGATATATGTTTATATAAACCTTTAAATATGATGTTTTAAATGTTAAATTACTTTGGGGTTTAATCTTTTAGGAAATTTATAATGACTTTATAAATTATTTTGACCATAAGGGATTATTTTTAGTCCACCCAAATTTAGTCAATTCCAGATTTAATTTTCTAGAGCAATTTTCACCATGGGTTTATTTGGCCCTTTAGTCGAGATTGTTAGGCACATTTTTTATTATTGTTAAATTGAATAATAGGTTTTAATAATCTTTGTGCCAGGACTAATTAATTTAGTTCCTAAGTAATTAAAAGGTTATTGGAAATTATTGATTTATTTAAATTAATTTATTTATTAAATGGAATAAATTCTTTGGAAGAGGATATCGTGGTGGAATTGTATATATTCGAAAATAAATCCAATACCTTGATCTTGTGAACTCATTTAGCCTAGATGGAATCTTATACTAAATAATGAAATTAACATTTTAGCGATTGACACTTCAATTTTCAATTGTTCGATAAATTAATATTATTACGTTAAAATCATATTAATAATTAATTTATAGATGCAAGACTTAATCGAGTATAAAGGAAGGATGTATTATCACAGACGGAGGAAACTGGTTAGGAGTTAAATAATTATTATTGAATCAAGTAATTATATTAATGCCTATTTAGTAGAAACAGATCTATTTAAGAATTATAAATTGCAATGATAATAAAGGGACATTCGATGTGAATTTATTATCGTCCATATAAAAATCATTTTTGTTCCGTTTGATTATAGGAGCTATCGTAATTCATTATGTTAGGAGTATCCTAACTTGTCGTCTAGGAGTTTTATAGAAACCTGAGGCTTCTAGATAAATTTATTCTATTCATCGCTCCCGTTAGAAAGACGTTTCATTATAATTTAAGATTCCGCTTGGAACAACCTATTAAGTTGTCACATCTAATTAAGCATAGGTTGCATATAATTAAGTGTTTCAAAATTTTTTTTTTGTTGTGTGTGTTTTTGCTCAAAAGTTTGGGCATGACATTTTGGTATCAGAGCCCTAGCTTCATACACTGGTGAACATGGGCTACATTCATAACTTAGTTGAACTAAACTATGGCTTCAAAGTATAACACCTAGGTGGAAAACTTGCGAAATAACAAAGTGAAACATAAGTGAAAGTTCTTCTAAATCAACAGATCAACATATATCAATTCAAGGGGTTCCAAGGGTCACTGAAAGCCCTGAAATTTGGAACTAATTAGTAATAATGTTTATGGCATAATAAGACCCCAAAGGCTACAAATTTTTTTAAAATTATAAATATTCTCGGTATTTAATAAACGAAATTTGGATCATTAGTATTTATAAGATTACCATTCAATTGGAACCCAAATGCAATTATTGCCCTAATCAAATCAACTATGAGGAGTTAATTCTACAATAAAATACCTCTGATGATAACTAAGAGAATACCATCCATCAAGGTATGTTCTTGACTTGGCAAGTCAAGCAAGCTAGTTAGACATAAGATGAAGGTGCAATAACCAAGATAATTGAGATAGTGACAACTCAAGTTAATTTTTTTTAAGCTATGCAAAAATTTTGGTGGTTCGAGGACCACGACTGCCATTTGAGACAACAATGAAGAAGAGTTAAGAGGTAGTCTTGCGAATATTAAAAAGAAGCATTAACCTATCCTAATGAATAGGTGCCTTAAGCATGTGGTTAGGCTAGGTTGCTTATTAAGAGAATTCATTAGACAATCCTTGTAGCAACACAGAGAAGCTAGAGTTGTATAACCCTGAAGATAAGGATTAAAATGATGAATGACAGTCTCCTTGATAAGTGGACCCTAGCAATATTATAGATGAATTAACTGAGTAGAAAGGATACATGAACTTCTTGGGTTAAAGCACATAATTGCAATAAACCCTAAGTTCATCCATAGTTATATAATTGGGGAAACAAGCAAAGTAAAGCCACAACTAGTTCCCTTATGGGAAGACAATCTTGGAGAAATTAATGGCAAGGAGAGTAGGGACGAATTGGGAATCGTACAAAAAACAAATCCCTATTGAAGTGCAAGGAATGTAAAAGTATTAGGGTCTTATACTTTAGGAATGAGTAACTAATATTCATTCAGAACCTAAGGAGAGAAGTGCAACCCACTCATGGCAAGTCGCTAGTTACAAGACAATATGTAACAGAATTTAACTACTTGACACAACCAAAGTAGGTCTGTAAATTTATGGCACTCAAATGTGAAGATATGCGAAAACATTAAGTATGGATGAAAAAACATGCAAATGGAAATGACTTAGGGAAAGATAGTGTAGTCACATAAATCTGTCCACTTAATTAAATGAATACTTAGTATTTATTTGATTATTTAGCCATGAATTAATAATTAATTAAATTAATATTTAATTAATTCATCTTAACCCTCTTCTCCTATTAATTAAATAAATTATTCAATTTATTTGATTTAATTCACTTAACCAAATTCAGACCATTAATTAAATAAATAAATCATATTTGTTTAATTAAATCTTCTCTCACATTTAAATAAATTAATATTTATTTAAATCTCCCAAAATCCCACCTCACATTTAAATAAATTAACATTTATTTAAATCACCTTTATCCTCTACCCAATTGTATTTTCCTACAAATGCAAGTTGCACAATTATTTTAAATAAATAATTTATTTAAATCACCTTTATCCTCCACCCACTTGTATTTTCCTACAAAAGCAAGTTGCACAATTATTTTAAATAAATAATTTATTTAAATCACCTTTATCCTCCACCCACTTGTATTTTCCTACAAAAGCAAGTTGCACAACTATTTTAAATAAATTATTTATTTAAAATCCTATTTATCCTCACCCACTTGAAACCTTTAATGGTTTCCCTTAAAGTATTCAAACTTGATGGCTTTAAAGTCTTCAAACTTGATGGCTTCCTTCTATAGTCTTCTTAAGACTTTAATGGTTTTCCTTAAAGTCTTCAAGCCTTTAATGGTTTCCCTCAAAGTTTTCAAGCATTTTAATGCTTTATCTTCATTTTTCTCATTTAAATAAATTAATATTTATTTGAATATTTATCCAAATGCAAATTACACCATTTAATTGAAATAAATGATTTTATTTTAATTGAAAATACCAAAATTTCTCCCACTTGCATTTTCCTACAAAATCCACTTGCATGCCTAAACCCCTTCTAGAATTTTCTAATCACTTCTAAATAACCTAACCCCTTCTCTAAATTTTGTCACATTCCTAAGCAAAAGGGAAGTCACTTCTCAAACCCTCAAAGTCTTTGATAACCATTAAAGGCTTTCAACCTTCAACCACTAAATGACTCAAAGTCTTTGATAACCATTGAAGGCTTTCAACCTTCAACCACTTAATCCCCAAAGTCTCCAATAACCATTAATGGTTACGTCAAACCCTCCCACATGGTTAAAACATTTGTTTTGACTCAACCTCTACCCAACCCAAAGGTCTCATCAGGCCATTAATGCTTTGACCATGATTATCTCTTAAACATTTTCACAAACGTTTATCCTTGGATTAACTCTTAATCCAGTGGGTAATCTTAATTTGGACTTGACCCTTAGCCTCTAGATAACCATGAGGTCTTCTCAGGCCTTTAATGCTTCCAACCTCTTCTCTCAACCCAATCCTATGTTGACACTTGTCACCATTTTATTGGTGCCAATTGTGCACATGGATCCCCAAATTTCAAACTTGGCCCTTGATTAAACCATTCAATCTTAACCCTTCATTTCCCCATTTCTTCTATAAATAGAACCCTTCTCCTCAAGCAAAAGAGAGAGAAGCATTAGAGTATTGTTGTTATACTGGCATTAGCATAGAGCTTTCTCATAGCATCACTATCTACACTTGCATAGCATTTGCTTATCATATTCAACTATCTTGAATCTCCATATGGCATCCATGGCTAGTGCTAAAAGCTGAGAGCTACACTCATTTGGGACTTGGAGAGGAGAGGAACAAGGGAGGAGCAACTATGAGCATCTTGATTTGCTATTTTATTCTATGTTTATATGCTTTCTATTTCATGCTTAATATCTCTCTTGATATGCCTGTTTAGGATAATCTTTTGTTGCTAACACTAACGTTTGTTTCTTGTGCTCTTGTGTGTGTTGCCATCAAACAGATTTTCTAATCCTTTTTGCAGAGCATTAGATAGTATAGCAGTATTATAATACGAAGGTTTTAATGATGATTGGTTGGCAGTATAAGATATTTTATGAGAACATGGATATGGAGCTGAATTATGTGGTTAGCCAAGGGAGAACTTGAAAATTTTGGGAGTCTTAAGACATTGGTAATTATTGGACACCCTTATGTTATACCGTAATTGGGTAATAGGATAATATGATGATAAGGTGGTTTATGTGGTTCGAAGGAAATTGTAAGTTGTGATATGCCAAAAACTAGCTAGTAAGTAAATATAAATAAGTAATATAAAAAAAAAAAAAGATAACTTCTTTTTACCAAATTTTCAATTAATAGGGTGAGTGTTGGTCACTTCTCGAGTGCACACCCCCTTAATATCATAAGTTGCATTTGTCAAGCATTATTGATTCTACTTGACAATTACTCCACCCCAAATGGTTCTTAACCATAAGTGTTAGTAATTTGGCAACACGCTCCTTATTGGCGAGGACAAAAGGATGATTAGAGGTGAAAATTCAAGGAGCTAGCAAAGGTGCTAAGAAAACAAATGATGTCCCTAGTAGAATTATATGATTATTTAAAAAAAAAAAAAAATCTTAAGTGTTTGTAAGTATACAAGTGACAATTTTGTGCCGAACTATCCACCGCATGTGAGTAAGACATGAAAGTGTTGATGCATGAGTTACCACGTAATATTGAACCAAGGTTTAGCATATCAAGAAAATTAATGGAAGTTCTAGAAGAATGGACAGAGAATGGTAGAGTTCGTGCAATCACCTGTTAGATAAAATTATGGATGTTAATAACCCTAAATAGATAACGGATTATGTCGGAAAGTGTGGCTTGCGATAGCAATCACGTGAAGGTTAAAATGGAACAAGATCTATAAAACAATTGCAATCTCATGTGTATAAGATATTTCGTAAATAATAAAGGAATATAGATAATCTAAGAATCTCAAGAGTCTAATAATCACTTCCTAACACACCCAGGATGTGTGATCTTGGGTGATGTGTTGCGGTTACTCCCTATAGCATGGCTAGAGTGGTCATCTTGTTTTGAGTTTGATTTGACAGTATTTTTGACTTTCTTTGAATAGTATTTTGTGACCTAGGGACTAGTACTTTCTTTTATTTATTTATTTTTATGATGAAAGGACCACTAAATTTATGTTTCTTTTTATTTGAGCTATGGCACTTGCCATGTTGCTAATTTTAATAACTTTCAATTGCCGACACTTTTCTTCTTTGATTGGACTTGGTAAAAGTAACTTTTATTTTGATTTTTTAAAGTTTCAAGTGGTCATTTTGATGTTAATATAGCTAGCCCTAGTGATGTGATTTGTGTAATGTCTATCATGTTCGTTGAACCACTGATAGTGTGTCAAGGGAGAATACTGCAAGGAGTGAAATTAGGCACATAAAATAAACAAAGAATGTTATTTCGAATAAGGTAAAGAAAGGAATATTCCCCTAAATAAAATTATTTGCAAGTAATCTAAGAGAGGAAATTTATAACAAAAAAAAGAATTAAAAAAAGGTTAAATTATATGTGTGTGTGTGTGTGTGTGTGGGTGTGTGTGTGTGTGTGTGTGTGTGAGTGATCTAGACCTAATGAATTGCGAAAGTGATGATAATTGCGGACTGGTAAATTTGGCATGTGTATGGAGATGATTGCATGGATGAGATCAAAAAATAATAATAATAATAATAATTACTAATTTTCATCACTCTTTTAGAATGGGATGGTTATGTACCTTAATGTTTGGGTTTTCCGAATAATGTACCTATGAAACTAAAATCTTGGTGCCTAGAAATACCAAGCATTGTGGGCCCTAGGAGTAGAAAATTTCCCTACCTATGGGTAGATTCAAAGAACTTAAACTTGATTATCCCTTGTTGCCTAAGGGTGTTGGAAGAAATCATGCACCTAGGGTGGGTTACCAAATATGTAATTAACCCCCTTATGAGGCACCTTGATGTAAAATAAGTAGATTCATTATGGATAAACTGTGATGTCAATTCTCTTTAGTGGCAAGCATGGATGATAATTGCAGTGGGATAAACATGTTTTACACGAACCCTTAATAAGTAAACTATCATGTGTAACCTTGATTATGGGAGTTGATGTGTGTTATTGATATAATTTGGACGGTGCCATAACGTAAGTTGTTGAAAGATAGAATTTTTGTAAACACCTACCTAAGATTGAAGGGAAACATAAGAATTTAACCTTATGAAGATAGTAAGCTAATTACAACAATAAATTGGTTTTGGTAATGCATCTTTCTAGTAGGCAAGATAAGATTTATAGTAACCTATTGGAATTGTTGGAAATGTTATGTCCCTATTTCATATTCTGCTCATGCGACTTCTAGGAGTAAGTCAATTTCTAGGGGAGGAGGATGTAGAGCCCCTCTCCGATCAATTTCTGGTTAACTCAGTTGACCATGGTTGACCTTACTAATAAATGCTATAATTCAATAGGATGGGCTATGTTAGATGGATAGATTGGTGAAAAAAGTAATTGAACCAGGTTACGAAATCATTTCACTTTGAGGTGTACATTTTGATGTGTTATGGATACATAACTTTATATGATTCTAGAATAGGATAAGCTTGAGACTATGTATGTCATTATTGGATTTATAGGACTTTATTATGATGATAGAAACAAGATGCATAGTTTATGTATGGATTAAAATTATGAGGATTATGATAATGGCTTATGTGGATAAATTTGGATATAAGATATATTGATTTGTTCAATGTCAATTGTATGCAGAGTGTTTGATGTGTATTCTTATTCATGTGTTTAATATTATATGAGGTTATTTGGAATTACTAATGTGTAATTGAGATGCACAGGAAAATTATCCATGTGACCATGGAAACATTATGGAGAACCAAACCTAGACCTACGTACGTTCATAAAGCCAGGGGTTGTCTATTTGGAGGGACAACACCTCGTATGTATCATATTTTATTTGTAATAGTAAATGATGCATGTGTGTTAGATTTTATTTATTGATTTATTTAAATCCAACAAGAGACAATTTCCATGTGTAATTTTGTAATGTATTTTATTGTGTCACTTGACACATGTGTTGATTTATGTCTTGATTTTTGACTTGTCTCTTGGAGGGAGTTGTTTCAACCATAGCTTTTTCAAGCATTTGAATGTGGTTCTAAATTTTCCTTGGGTAGAGAGTCTTTGGAGTGGTCAACACAGGTTGACCCGAAAATTAACTTCAGATGGGTTTATAAGGGGTCAAATGGACTCTTAGGGGTAGTTTAAAGGTGTTTCCTAAAGTCCATAAGGTATACCTATGGGTTAGGAGTATTTTTAGGCATGTGTCTACTCCCATGTGACTGTTTAGTCACCTCAAAAAGTAGGTTTCCTAAGGTGAGCGAAAATTGGAATTAGAAGGTGCCATCTAGGTTAGATAACTTTCCTTTTTGATGTGATATCTTTTTTCCACTTTCTTTTACTTTTCCCTTTTCAGTTTTAGAAACTTGTGAGAACTCTCATTGAGGTCTTTTTAGGAAAGAATGAGAGACTTTGTGGGTTATCACCCACTCTCCATTTTTGGAGATCATGCAATTTTGAAAAGGGAATAGTTTTGGGATAGAATTTTGGCTAAGTGTAGAAGGAAGATTTGTGGAATTGGGCTGCTCATCCTCAAACTAGCTCTAGTAAACCTTTGGGCAGATTGAAGGTTGGATTATTTTCTCCTTTTTGTTTCTTTTTACGTTGCATGGTTATGTTGGAAAGATTGCTTGTATGTAAAAGTTGTTTCTTGTATTTTCCTTTGTGAAAATTATTATGTGATCTATCTGTTACTTCATTTATGCATTTCCTATGATTTGGGAGTAACCAAGGCCTTCTACTCTTGGGAGAGTAGGATGGTCTTGTGGGTGGTAGGAGTTTGACAGCCATCGAGTGAGAGGCTCTCATTATGAGAGCGAACTCAAGGGGTGTATATGCGACCCTTGCTGCATAGCCTTTGTATGCATTTGGGGGTCATAAGGAGGGAAAGTATGACATGGATGCCTTGGGGGCCATAAGGATGTGGGGTTAATGAACTTGTGATATATCTTATTTGCCATGAGGTGGCTTTGTGATCTACTATTCTTGCAGTCTCCTCAGGGTATTTGGTCCACTACCACCCATGTAAAATCATCACATTTTGTGATGAAGTGTAGCCTTGGTTGGGAAAGTGTTGTTGTATGCTTTTCCCTTGTTTGTTGTGTTTGCATGTGTGTAACCTGTCTAGAGCTTGGTTCTCCAAACTCAGGGTTGGCTTCTAGTAAGCCTAGGCTGGGAGGTGAGCACTCCATGGTCAAGACCTTATGATTATTTGGCAAGATTGCTTGGAAAGAAAAGAAAAAGACAAGCTAGGAGTTGCTGGTTTACTTGATTTGCAGAAAAAGATTAGGAAATGAGATACTATATTTAGTTGCAACAATGTATATAAAAGTTACATGTTTTCTTTATTTTGAAAAGAAATGTATTTATTTGTTTGAGCCTTCTTTGATAGTAAAGAGAGGCTAAGTGGGATTTCTTTTCCCTTTGTAAAAATTAGTAGTTTGGGAATGATAACAAATTTCTATTTCTTGTTTTATCAAAAAAAAAAAAGATATTATTCTATTAAGTTATTATTGCAAAAATGAAATGTTTATATTTGGAAATAATTTCCTATAGCTATTGAAATAATGTTTGTTGCATTTATGTTTATTCTGAAAATAAAAGTCCATTTCATCTCTTATGCATAATGAAAATAGTGTAGATACATAAACTAGAATAACATGTAAGTTATTAAGCTAGAAATTGTAGGATTTGAGAAATACAAATCCACAGAACCCAAAAGAAACCTGCATGCAAGAAACCTGTCACAGAGAAAGAGAGAGAACGAATACAAGGGTTTTGGCTCTGACAAAGAGAAAAGATGTATTATCAGAGAAAAATGAATCAAGAATATGAATAATACAAGAGATCAATCCTTATAAAGGAGATCAACACCAAAAGGAAAACCTAACCCTAAGGTGTGTGCATTTAATAATTAAATATTAATTATTAAATGACTAATATGTGCATAAAGGGAAATCTTAAGAGGAGAGCAAAGTTAATTAATTACTTTACTCTAACACCCCCCCTTAAGATGAGCTACAATGCAGCTACAAACAATGCATAAAAAAGCAAAGGAACTACAATGCAAAAGAGGGTCCCGGCAACAAGGCCTGATGAGGTACCCGAATACAAGAAAATCTCTATAAAGCAGAGTAAAGGAGAAAACCCAGTGGGAAAAAAATCCTCTCCAAAAAGAGATAAAGAATCATGCTGAAAAGAAAACATGAAGGAAGGAAGGCCTCACTGAGACCCCCCAAGGACAACTTCCTTCACCCCAAGCATTGAGCGCAACTGAAGATAGCGCGGAGATGCCAAAGGTTTAGTGAAGATGTCAGCAACCTGCTCCTCTGTAGGAATATACTCCAAGATGAGAGAACCATCCTGAATCAACTGTCTGATGAAGTGCATGTGGATTTCAATACGCTTTGTCCGCTGATGCTCCATTGGGTTGCGAGAAATGTGAATGGCACTCTGGTTGTCACACCAAAGAATAGTGGGACAATCTGGAGGAAACCCAAACTCTGTCATCGACTGCCAAAGCCATAAAACCTCCTGACTGGCTAACACTGCTGCTCGGTACTCAGCCTTTGTAGATGATAATGCAATAGCGGACTGCTTCTTGCAAGACCATGTAATAGGACCAGAACCAAGGCAAAAAACGAAGCCAGAAGTAGACTTCCGATCGTTTACATCACCAGCCCAATCGGAGTCAGTGAAGCCAATGATGTGAGGGGATCCTGAAGAGTAGTGGATGCCATAATGTGTGGTGCCCCGAATATATCTCAAAATACGTTTGGCTGCTTGCCAATGGCTCTTATGAGGATCATGGGAGAACCGAGAGACAAGGCCAACCACAAAGGAAAGATCAGGACGAGAATGTGTCAGGTACAACAGACTGCCAACCAACTGCCTGTATAAAGTGGGGTCTACTGAAGGAGTAGAGCAAGTGGAAGACAAAACAACACCTGACTGAAATGGAGTGGGGGCAGACTTGCAATCAAGCATGCCAAATCGTTGAAGCATATCAAGAGCATACTTCTCCTGAAAAATGGAAATCCCATCCGAAGACTGAATAACCTGTAGACCCAGAAAGAAGTGCAAGAGACCAAGATCGGTCATCTCAAACTGCTCCATCAAAGCTCTCTGAACACTCTGAATCATGGAGGATGAGCTACCTGTAATGATGAGATCATCTACATATAGCACTAGAATCAAAAGATCACTCTCCTGACACTGAATATAGACTGTGTGATCGGAATGACAGCGTGTGAAGTGCGAGGAAAGAAAGAAGGAGTCCATCTTCTCATACCAAGCCCTGGGGGCTTGTTTGAGACCATACAATGAACGTCGAAGTCTGCAAACCAAAGAAGTGTCTTGCACAAAACCCTGAGGCTGCTCCATATAGATCTCCTCATGTAGGTCTCCATGCAAGAAGGCACTCTTCACATCCATCTGAAACACTGTCCATCCCTGTGAAGCTGCAAGTGAAAGTACTAGGCGTATAGAATTCATCTTGGCGACAGGAGGAAAGGTCTCAGAGTAGTCAATACCCTCTACTTGAGAAAACCCCTTCGCAACAAGACGGGCCTTATACTTATCAATAGAACCATCTGCAACATACTTGGTACGATACACCCACTTGCACCGAACCAACTTTCTTCCCTTAGGAACAGGACAAAGATCCCAAGTATGATTCTTCATCAAAGAAGAATACTCCTCATCCATGGCCCTATCCCACTCTGGGTGTCCTATCGCCTCTGAAAACTTTTGAGGATCATCTGAAAGGGTATGACTCAAAAGACTAGAACCAGATGTCTAAGCACGAGTGCGACGAGTATCTGAAGGATCACCTGCCAAAGAACTAGCTGCATCAATAGTATCACGGGCCCACTTCGGCAAAGACGGAGCAACTGGTGGTGGTGGAGATGGTGGATCATGATCTACATCATCCTCAAGAGATAAGTAATCCTCAAGAGATGAAGAGGAAGGAGTAGGCAATGAGGGAGAAGCTGGTGATGGAGAATCCATCTGAGGATAGCACTCATCAAACTGGACATCCCACCGAAATAAGACCTCTCTGGAATCAGGATCAAACAACCTGTATGCCTTAACATCCTCACAGTAGCCAACAAATATGAGTGGTCGGCTCTTCCTCTCCATGGCTATCCGCTGAGCATCAGGAATAAATGCCCAAGCCTCACTACCAAAAACTCGAAATGTAGAAACATCAGGCTTGACATGGGTCCAAGCCTCCTCAAGAGTCATATGTCGTAATGCCTTATGGGGCATTCGATTCTGAATATAATTGGCACAATTGACTGCCTCAGCCCAAAATGAAGAACTCATAGCTCGAGACTGTATCATACAATTTGCCATCTCCCATAAGGTTCTGTTCTTTCTCTCAGCAACACCATTCTGTTGAGGGGTATAAGGAACTGTAAACTGATGTTGTAAACCATGCTCAGTGCAAAAATCTCTGAAAGCCTGATTTACATACTCCCCCCCATTATCTGTGCGTATCCTCCTGATAGAAAGTCTAGATTGCTTCTCCACAAATGTCTTAAACTTCTTGAAAGAGTCAAAGACATCAGACTTGTACTTAAGAAAGTACACCCATGTACGTCTGGAGAAGTCATCAATACAAGTGAGTACATAATGGGCCCCTGAAAAAGAAGGAGTCGGAAAGGACATAAGATCACTGTGTACCAACTCTAGGGCTGCCCTAGCACGAGAGGCTCGACCCTTAGGAAAAGGATCTCGATGATGTTTGCCAAGGACACAACCACGACATACACCATCTGTACAAGAAATCTGTGGAAGCCCAATCACAAGTGCCTGTGTACTCATCTGTTGTAGATATCTGTAATTGACATGACCAAAACGCTCATGCCAAAGCCTACTCACTAAATCTGCATGTGCTATAAGAGAGGAACCAATAGTGTCTGAACTCTCAAAGCCATCAAAACTATATAAGTGAGATGCAGAATCCACACTCCCAGTAGCCACAACCAAGTCAGGATCATGAAGATCTCGAATAACCACATCATGTGGAGAGAACTCAACTATCTTACCAGAGGCAGAGTGGCAAATCTGATAAACGGATAGAAGGTTTGTCAAAATGTCAGGAACCAAAAGCACATCCTGAAGACAACCACCATCCAATGAAACAGTACCAGAACCCTGAACGAAAAGTTGTGCTGAGTCACCAACTGCAATATGTCTAGTGCCTGTAGGAGCAAGAGCGGTGACCAAATCCTATGTGTGTGTCATATGGTGAGAGGCACCAAAATCTAGAATCCAAGTGGATGCTGAGGACAATGCTCATGCAGAAAGAGCATGACCTTTCCCTATGGGCTGTGAAGGAGGCTGTGATGCACTGATATTATCCTGCTGCATGGCTTCCTCCAAAGCCTCTAAACGTTTCCAACACCTGGAAACGGGATGTCCTTCCTTGCCACAAAAACTGCAAGGATCACCTGATTTCTTCTTAGTCTTGGAGGAAGACTCACCAGACTTTGAAGATTTGCCCTGTTTAGAATTGGACTGTGGTTTTGAATCAAACTTAGGTGGTGGCTTGGAGGGATTCTCACTAGCCTCTGAATCTTTCTTAGGCTTCGGTTTCTGCTTCTGTTTTCCTTTGGAGGACTGGGCTACCAATGCTTGGTTCTGTGAACCTGAAAGTGAATCCAACTGCTTAAGCTTAGCTTGCTCACGAGTCAGATGATCACAAAAGACCTCAAAAGAAGGCATGACATGTCGAGCACCCAAGGCATCCATGGTGGAATAGAAGGTCGAAGAGAAGATCTGAAATGGAGCCCGAAGCTTGGAGAGAATCAGGAAAATGCACTCTGTATCAGTCTTAGTCTTACCACAACCCTGCAAGATAGATCTTTGCTGTTTGAACTTCATCAGAAAGTCCTCAATAGAAGGAAATGAATCAGGTACCAAGGAAGTTAACTCTGCCTCAAGCTGCAAAGCTCTGAACTCATTGACAGTACCAAAAAGTCCCTCAAACTTGGTCCAAATGGCTCGAGGAGTGATACAACCTTCAAGATGAAACTGGAGACTGTCGGAAATGTGTAAAGCCATCAATCCCATAGCCTGATCCATATTGTTCCTGTGCTGCATAATCTCAAAAAGACGTGTCAACTGAGGCTGAACCTCATCCAAACAGGACCATAACCCTTTTGACTGGAGAAGAGTCATCATGCGACCCTTCCAAGTGTGGTAATTATGCGGTGTGAGAGATTCAATAGGTCTGTCTGCCATCCTGTGAACTGTGTCTCAACTGCTCTAAATTTTTAATTATTATTAAGTGGTCTTTCAGAACTAGATAGAAGATGCAGAAGGGGGTTTGATTTTTTTGTATTGGTGTTTGTAAATTCTGGTTTTCTGATGTAAATAATAGAAAGCAAGAGAAAAACACCCCCCCACAATGCAAAAAACTAATCCCCAGTACAAACTGAAAGCCAGAAAATGATAGAAAGCAATAACGGGTTGAGATAAAATTTGGAGCACCTGAATTAATTTTCTAATGAAATAGACTATAGAGCTGGAAAGAGCACAAAACCACCTTTCCGACACCTATTCGCTTTCGAAAAACGGAGTCTGTATGCAAAAGATATGGCTCCTGGAGTGCAAAAAACTGGTTCTGACTTTGACTAGCAAAAAACACTACAAAACGGCAAAATCAGAAAAAAAGTCCTACATTAATTAGATCCAGCTCGGAACCAGCTTTCCAACGCCTATTCGTTTTCGAAAAACGGAGATCGGACGCCCAAGTTATACCCGATTTTGTAAAACTACTCCTAAAGGGACCCAAATGGGCCTTTAAGCCCTCAAGGGCTTTAAAAAAATAAGCCCCTGGTCCTCTGGGCGACCAGGGGCGGGCGCAGGGGACGGCGACGCGGGGGCGGCGCTGCTGGGGGCGGGCGGCACTTTCGGGCTGCGGGCATCGCGCAGGTGGAGCGCAGGCGGTGCCCGGGCGGCGGGGTCTCGGCGGGCGGCGCGGTGGGCGACAAGCGGCGCGGCGGGCGGCGGCTGAGCGCGGGGCTGCGCGTGGGTGGGTTACCGCCAGCGGCAGTGGCCGCCAGGGTGGGCGGTGGCTGCGCGCAAAAAATTTAAAAAAACTACATTTTTTTTAATATTTTTTTGATTTTTTTGCCTCGATTTTTGTGCCCTAGGGCCGTACGGCCTTGAGGCCAAAAAAATTTGCCTCCTGGAGCAACTATGTCCAAATCGGACGAATTTTATATGGAAATAAGGGTTTTTGGGCACTATGAGCTCAACGGTGAGGTCCGTTTGGGCTCAAAGTGCACCGAAAAAAAAACCCCCTATTCCAAAATAAAAAACAGAAGACAAACACAGATCTGATGCAACCAAAACCTGGATCTCAAAATCTTTCAAAAGTCTGAACAAGCTGCAGCAGATCCAACTCTGATACCATGTAGGATTTGAGAAATACAAATCCACAGAACCTAAAAGAAACCTGCATGCAAGAAACCTGTCACAGAGAAAGAGAGAGAACGAATACAAGGGTTTTGGCTCTGACAAAGAGAAAAGATGTATTATCAGAGAAAAATGAATCAAGAATATGAATAATACAAGAGATCAATCCTTATAAAGGAGATCAACACCAAAAGGAAAACCTAACCCTAAGGTGTGTGCATTTAATAATTAAATATTAATTATTAAATGACTAATATGTGCATAAAGGGAAATCTTAAGAGGAGAGCAAAGTTAATTAATTACTTTACTCTAACAGAAATGATCTCTTAATCCTATTTATTTAATTTTAAGTGCAAATATAGTAAATTAGAGTTTAGTATGGATATTAATGTGGTATTCATCTTAGTAAAATAGTTTTAAATGAAATTTTAAGCTATATTAATGCTATTGTAAATTATCTAAACCTGCCATTTTATTCCTTACAAATATTGCAGAAAACAAACCTAGGTAAAATAAAGTAGCTATAGAGTTAACTATATGATTCTTAAAATAGAGAGACATACATATTAAAAAGAGATACACAAAATAAAAGGGAATATCTAGCCATTTAAGTTGCTGGTTTATTTGTCCATCTTATATCAGTCTTTAAAAATCCTTGCATATATATATATATATACAAGACTACATGTTTTATTCAATAATATTCTCTGTCTGTGGAATTTTGTTGAAAACTTTATAACCACAAAAAAATATATATATAAATATATATATATATATATATATATATATATATATATATATATTGTATTTTGTAAATATACAAAAATAAATAAAAAATAATAAAATAAAATTTGCCTTGGGCGCCAAACCCTACCGCAAGGGGTCCCGAAGCTGAGGCTCCCACAGGCTCACCCCTCCGGGCGGCGCAGGCTCTCTACGAGCCATGACCCTCAGAGATGTCGTAGGCACCGTCGTGGGCCGCGGTCCACAGATGCGCCGCTGCAGGCTGTGCCTCGCAGAGGCAACCGTGGTTGCCATTGCGGGCCGTGTCTAGCAAGGATGCTGCGGTGTCTCTATGGGCTGCGACCTGTAGTGGCGCCGACGGTGCCGCTACGGTGGCCGCGCCCTCACTCACCGCCGCACCCCCATTAAAAAAACTGCGGCCGCCTCTTTCCTCCTCCGCCATGACTCCTCCTCCCTGGAAAAATATCATGAAAGCCTAACCCAGTTTGGGTTAGGGTATTTCGAGGTTAAAAAAAAATAATAAAAAAAAAAGTTAGTATGAATTCTTTTATTTATAACTTTTAAATTTTTAGGGTTCATGTTTATTTAAAAAATTTAAGAATTTAAAAACCCTATATCCTTATTTTTACACACACACACACACACACACACACACACACACATATATATATATATGAACGAATACTCCAATTTGAGTTTAATTATTTTTTTTAAACATTCATATTTGATATATGTTTATATAAACCTTTAAATATGATGTTTTAAATGTTAAATTACTTTGAGGTTTAATCTTTTAGGAAATTTACAATGACTTTGTAAATTATTTTGACCATAAGGGATTATTTTTAGTCCACCCAAATTAGGCAATTCCAGATTTAATTTTCTAGAGCAATTTCCACCATGGGTTTATTTGGCCCTTTAGTCGAGATTGTTAGGCACATTTTTTATTATTGTTAAATTGAATAATAGGTTTTAATAATCTTCATGCCAGGACTAATTAATTTAGTTCCTAAGTAATTAAAAGGTTATTGGAAATTATTGAATTATTTAAATTAATTAATTTATTTAATGGAATAAATTCTTTGGAAGAGGATATCGTGGTGGAATTGTATATATTCGAAAATAAGTCCAATACCTTGATCTTGTGAACTCATTTAGCCTAGATGGAATCTTATACTAAATAAAGAAATTAACATTTTAGCAATTGACACTTCAATTTTTAATTGTTCGATAAATTAATATTATTACATTAAAATCATATTAATAATTAATTTATAGACACAAGACTTAATCGAGTATAAAGGAAGGATGTATTATCACGGACGGAGGAAACTGGTTAGGAGTTAAATAATTATTATTGAATCAAGTAATTATATTAATGCCTATTTAGTAGAAATAGATCTAATTAAGAATTATAAATGGCAATGGTAATAAAAGGGACATTCGATGTGAATTTATTATCATGCTTATAAAAAATCATTTTGGTTTTGTTTGATTATAGGAGTTATCATAATTCGTTATGTTAGGAGTATCCCAACTTGTCGTCTAGGAGTTTTATAGAAACCCGAGGCTTCTAGATAAATTTGTTCTATTCATCGCTCCCATTAGAAAGATGTTTCATTATAATTTAAGATTCCGCTTGGAACAACCTGTTAAGTTGTCACATCTAATTAAGCATAGGTTGCATATAATTAAGTGTTTCAAAAAAAATTTGTTGTGTGTGTTTTTGCTCAAAAGTTTGGGCATGACACATTTACACATTACAATTAATCACAGCATTGGGATATGTCAAAGAAGCAGTTGATGCCAGAAAGAGGATCACCATCAAAGCCTATGATGATGTAGAACACTCCTCTAAACGGTGTGCTTGTCTACCAGTAAGGGTAGGACCTATGGTGAAGAATGTGGTTTGTCAAGTTCTAGACCTCCCTCTTCCATATAATTTCCTATTAGGAAAACCATGGATTCATGAAATGCAAGCGGTACCATCCACCTACCATAAATGTATCAAATTTCCACATAATAGAGTAGAGATTACTATCCTTGGTGATGCTTATTCATTCACCTTTTGGAACAATATAAGGCATCAACCAGATATCATAGTACCCAACAACAACGAAGACAACACATCATCATCCTACATCCAACTAACTTCTCTTTCCAGTATATATATCCCTTCACCCAAAAAGGATAAGCTGGAAATGAAGGTTAAAGATGAAGGCCTAGGAGAATATAACCTTAGCCATCTTTTCTGTGTTGGTCAGCTACCTATCTCACCTAGAACTCATGGTAAACCACAAATTTCACTCAAGCCAACTATGGCAACCACTACCTGTACACTTGATTGATTCACCCTAGGAAGATCACAAGAACATGAAACTATTGATAAAGACTTGGTAGGATGGATTTACAAGGACGCTTCAGATAAAGGTACACAACAAATCAATCTCCCAATAGAGAAGTATGGCAAAGTTTTGACCATGATGCAAAAGATGGGCTATGATGGCCATGGTGCATTAGGATCCCATAATCAAGGTGTACGAGAACCGTTACAACCCTTGTTAAAACCAAGAGACACAATAGGACTTGGATTCAATTCTAGTTCAGGGGGTTCGTATAATCTCAAGCTCACCAGCAAACAAAGGCATCCAACTTCTAAATCCATCACTCCTAGAATCAGGCTAATGTCCATTGTAAACAAATCTACAACATCAAAAAATCCATGTCATGCAAGTGCTTCTCAATTGAAGTCCACACATACAAAAAACAAGCAAAAGAGTTATGTGGAAATCACTCCAAGGATAAAACTCTTGTCCACTTCAGATATGGAAGCAACATCAACAACCCCATCATATACAACACCTACAACAACTATCATCAAAACTTTAATGCCTGGTGACATCCCTAAAATACAGTGACAAAGTTTTGTCGAGTGACTCGGAGACAGATTCATAGGAATACGAATAGGGTTCTTTAGCTTCACATGAATCTGAAGAGGATTCTCTTGATATTTTTGAAGACAAAGGAGTTGAAGGAGAGGCATGGATCAAAACCTTTTGGGATCCAGATACTGAAGATACTTCTAGAAGAAATAGGTCACCCCCTGAGCCTGATTACGAAGAGGAGAGTAGAAATAATGACCTCAATACCTCCATCCTAACCTAACTACCTAACTAAAAACTCCTATGATATTAACCTAATTGATGAAGCAATGCCAATAATCCACCTCGACCTCATTGATTGGGACCAACAAAATTCCACGTGGCTTGCCACCTTCTAAAACGATGAGGCAATCATAGGCTTTCTTGAAATACAGGTTAACATGCCAAGTGGGGATCATAAAGCTGGGTATGCTATTGAACTTAATAGCATGCCTTACTTTGGAGAGAATACCAAACCTTTCAGTTGCAAAAATATTATAATAAAAATAAGACATTCAAGTGAAAACCACACTGTGGCACTTTTGGATCCCAAAAAAGTAAAAACATAGGACACATCCAAGGGTGAAAACCTCTCTGAGGCACCTAAAGATGGAAGGTTTGACATTATCCCCTTCATCACTAATCAGGAGAGATCATCCAATCTTATAGAAGAGACAAAGGAAGTCAATTTGGGAATACCAGATAATCCACACATAATACATCTAGCAGAATCATTAACTCTAGCTAAAGATCCTGATTTTGTAGAGTTCTTTCAAAAGTGACAAATCACTTTTGCATGGTCCTATGCAGACATGCCAGGACTAGATCCAGAGCTATTAATGCATCATTTGACAATAGCAGACAGAGAAAAACCAGTAAAACAAAAGCTCAGAAAGATGCACCTCATATTGCACTATTAGTATAGGCAGAAACTCAAAAAGCTGTTAGATGTTGGTTTCAGAAGACCAATTGAGTATGCAGAATGGGTCTCCAACATCAAACCAGTGGCTAATCTGACTAGGGGCATCCATATATGTATTGATTTTAGAGATCTAAACAAAGCATGTCCTAAGGAAGACTTCCCTCTACCAAACATTGATATGTTCATGGACCTAACAATAGGGCATTCCATGCTATCTCTCATGGATGGATTCTCAGGAAATAACAAGATAAAGATTTCTCCTTAAGATCAACATAAAATTGCTTTCACATGCCCATGGGGAACATATTGTGGGAATGTGATGCCACTTATCAAAGGGCAATTACTACCATCTTCCACGACATGATGCATACATTAATGGACGACTATGTGGATGATTTTCTAGCTAAATCATTAACAAGAGAGGGTCACCTCATAGTGCTGGACAAAATAATCACTAGATTAGAACAATATAATGTCCACCTCAATCTAAAGAAGTGTTTCTTTAAGGTAACCTTCAGGAAACTCCTACGATATATTGTCTCAATCCAAAGAAGTGTTTCTTTAAGGTAACCTTCAGGAAACTCCTACGATATATTGTCTCGAATAAATGAATTGAGGTTTATCCTGGAAAGGTAAAAGCAATCATGGATATTCCACCTCCTAAGAACATCAGTTAGTTGAGGAAATCACAAGGGATGCTACAGTCAATCTATCGGTTCATTGGATAACTAGACGATAATCGCCATCCCTTCACACATTTGCTTCATAAGAATGTTCGTTTCAAATGGGAAGAAAATTGCCAACAAGCATTCCAATAGCTTAAATACTACTTGATGATGCCACCATTACTAACACCACCATCCCCAAATAGGCCCTTGTCATTATACATATTAGCTATGACTACAACCTTAGGAGTATTAATAGCACACCATAATACAAAAGGAAAAGAATGTGTAGTGTAGAACATCTCTAGGACACTTGTAGGGTATGGACTCAATTATACCCCTATTTAATGAGCCTGCCTCACAATGATTTTGGCAGCAACTAAATTGAGGCACTACATGCATACACATAAGGTACAACGCATCGCCAAGATAGATCCACTCAAGTATTTACTTGGTAAAGCAACACTAACAGGCCACTTGGCAAAGTGGGTTATGCTCCTCAATGAATTCGATATCGAGTATGTGGATCAAAAATAAATCAAAGGGAAAGTCATTGCATATCAGTTGGCTGAAGCGCCATTCATAGGAGATAATCCTCTCATTTCAAATTTTTCAAATGAAGAGATCTTCACCATCATACCAACACAACAACAAAATCCATATTTTGATGGGTCCTACACAAGACATGATTCAGGACTTGGCATTCTCTTCATCACACCTCAAGGTGATAGCATTCCAAAATGATATAGGCTCACATTCCCATGCAAAAACAATATAGAAGAATATGAGGCCTTGATCACAAGACTAACGATGGCCATACAATGGAATTTGAAGGAGTTGCAAGTATATGGTGATTCATAGCTGGTCATCTGACATATCAATGATGAATACCAAACTAAAGATGATAAGCTCATTCCTTACAAGCAAATGGTTGATAGTTTCAAATAATTATTCATAGCTATCACCTTTGAGTAGATTCCTCTAGAATAGAACTGAGTTGTAGATGCAATGGCTACAATAGCCTCTCTCCTCGATCTTCCACAGAACTCAACACACTGTGAGTTCTTATTAGTTGAACAAATTTGGATCCCCACTTATGATATCCTAGAATTTGAAATGATATGTCTACTCATCGGTCCTGATTCCCCATGGTATGGTGAGTTTTATCCTTACCTACATGATCAAATCCTTTCATTAAACCAATCATACAACCAACAAAAAACCTTCATACGCCAATCTACCTGCTACACCATCATTGCCACAACACTATACCAATGAAGTCTCAATGGAACTCTCCATTTATGTTTAGAGCAAGGTAAGGTGACCACAACTTTAGAAGAAGTACATGAAGGTATTTGTGGGGCTCACTCAAGTGGCTCTTCATTGGCTAAAAAGATCATGAGGGTAGGATACTATTGGTCCTCCATAGAAAAATATTCCTATTACTTTATCAAAAAATGAAAGAAGTGCCAAGTATATGGATATTTGATACATGCACCAGTTGTAGTTCTTTTTTTGTTAGTGGGGACTTGACCTTATAGGTAAAATACATCCATCTTCATCCAGTGGTCACAACTTCATCATTACCGCCATAGAATAATGAACAAAAAGTGTATTGAAGCCATTCCACTTACCCAAGTCATCGACAAGCATATCACCTCATTCATCTTAAATTACATCATCTTCCGGTATGGTGTACCCATGTCCATCATCATAGATAACGACCTTCCTTTCAAAAATCAGGATGTCCATGAACTCTGTGAGAAGTTTCATATCCAACACCGTTTCTCCACCCCATATTACCCACAAAGAAATGGTCAAGTAGAAGCCTCAAACAAGAACATATTGAGAATCTTAAAGAAGACACTCAATGATGCCAGTTGTGAATGGCACATTTGTCTAAGTCCTGCACTATGGGCATATCTAACTAGCATTCAAACTCGTATAGGCACAACCCCCTACTCACTTGTTTATGGAGTAGAAGCCATCCTTCCTATTGAAGTTGAATTACCATCCCTACGGGTTCCCTTGCACAATATGACTAATGATAAATAATATCGAGTTTCCCATCTTCATGACTTGGAACTGGTTGATGAGAAGCGACAAGCCACCTACAATCACCTTATATCATATCAACAACGCATGAGCAAAATCTACAATCATAGAGTAAAACCTCACACATTTGAGGTAGGAGATCTTGTTCTTAGAGAGAATCCTCACAATCAACCAAATAGAGAACACTAGGGCAAATTTGAATCCAATTGTTTGGGTCCATTTGTCATCATTGTCGTCTTTGGGTTTGGAGCATATCAGTTAGTAAATTTAGAAGGGGAACCATTGATAGATCTAATAAACAACATGCATCTAAAAAAGTTCCATACATAAACTATGCAAAAGCATTAGGCTCGAAAAAATATTATTAAATACCAAAATCATTCAAAAAAACATTTAAAAAAAACTAAAAAAAAAAAGAAAAATCAAGAAAATAATAAAGAAAAATCATTCATCCAAACGGTGAAAATCACTTTGGTGGTGCCTTGGATAAGTACAGTGGTGAAAACCTCGTAAACATGTACCATTCGTAAAGTTTGTGGCTCCATTTGTCTTTCAGACGTGTTGTGATCACCTTCATTGCATTCACTCATACATCATTTCTATAATGGCTTGTTATATATTGATTTGCAATCAGGGTTATTGCCTCATGTATCCCACATGATGCTTTCACACTAACACCTAACTGGGGGCAACTTTTTACCTATATGATGGGAGTGGATTCTTAAAAACTAGTGATTGGTTGATTCACTCATTTGAAAAATATCCTGAAATAATCCAAAAACATTGAGACCAAAACCTTTCAGAAAATGTTCTAACAAAAAGCAAAAACATTGCAATAAACTTATTTCTTGTTCATAAACATCCAGTTAGATGCAAAACAACATTTTGAGCTAACTATAAGATGACCAACTATTAGATTAGACAAACCAACAAACATATAAGCAACACATACATGTAACTATCTTAACAAGGATGCATCCTTCCTTCAAAACAAGACATGGTGTCATATCTCTTAGACAAGAAGATTTTGTTTGGATGATAAGAATTTGGTTGGATTACTGCTTTTTATATCAGGTTCCTATGCTACCCCAAGATATCCACAAGTGATTAGAGTGCCCAGGATGGTTCATGATATTTTTTTGCTTATTTTATGTCTATGGATTTTTTCAATGAAGTTCAGCTACAAGATCCTATACAACAATACAAGTCATGGATCACTATGGCTTACTGACCACAACGTGTACCTCGACCATATGTATATGAACCAGAATGGAGGGGAACCTTCCTTGTCTACGATATTTGTTTACAGGTGCAACGCTCAACCTTGGTTTCTGATACCTTGGCCAAGATCAGTACTACCATGCTCGATGAGGAAATTAAGCATTAAAAGTAAGCCATGGATCATCATTTCATCTCATCTGCATATATTGCATTCTGTTACATTCCATCCATCCATCGATCTATATCACTGCATATCATTCATACATAGTTATTCCAATGGATAACTCTACTTTGATCTTCTTCCACATGAATGAGTACTAGGTCCTCCATACCTTCTATCCAAAATTAACTAACCCCCCATACCCCACATCATGTCCCATCAAACCACTCAACTCATGTTCACTACAATCCCTCTATAAGTGGAGTGGTTGTGTCGCCTATGTCATCTAGGTCATCCGATCAACCCAACTGTCAATTGGTCAACCTATCAACCATAGTCACAATAGATTATTACATCAATTATCTAAGTCTCAATGCGTATTTTGATTCAAATACCTTGACTTCATCAGACAATTATATCAATTGTCTAAGTCTCATCAAGTCAATTTGACTCACTTACTCAAACTTTATCCTATTTAAGTGACCATCTGACATCATCTGTCACACTTTGACTAAACTGAGGAAATTCAATCAGTTACACCAGATTGTCCAACCAATATTGATCAATTTTATAATATCAAGCAAATGCACTACCATATTGCATTTGCGTCATATCTCCTGCATGACCTAAGGGTTCTCATTAACCTACCTTTTCAATCACCATTCATTGCCATTTAAACTAAATTCTTTGAATCTATCATTCCCCCCATTCTTTCTAATGTAGACACATAAATATGTCCACTAATTCAATGAATATTTAATATTTATTTAATGCACTAATATTCCTCTATTAATTAAATTTACATTTAATTAATTCATCTCAGTCTATTCTTCTATTCTATTTAAATAAATTTCATAAATTTAATTAATTTCTAACTATAGTCCAAAATATTAAATAAATTAATAAATTTATTTAATTCCCCTTTTCTTCTCATTTAAATAAATTAACATTTATTTAAAAATCACAAATCAAATCCCTATTTAAATAAATCAATATTTATTTAAAACTCCCCATCCACTTGCATTCTCCTACAAATGCAAGTTGCATTCCCCATTTTAATTAAATAAATTATTTAATTAAAAAACCTATTTATCCTCACCCACTTGCCAAGCCCACTTTCTCACTAAACCCCCTTTTAGATTCTTCTAATCCATTCTAATTAGCCTAATTCCCTCCTAAACATTTGCACATTCCTTAAGAAGGGGTCACTTCTCAAAAACATGCAAAGTCTTTATAAAGCATTAAAGGCTTTATTTCGTCAACAAGATAACCTCCAAAGTCTTCCAAACTTGAAAGACTCTTACACAACCATTAATGGTTAACTCACCTTTTGACCCTTGGTTAGAGACTATCTCTCTAACCCAAACATCCTTTTAACTCATGGGTCTCTTCAAGCATTCATTGCTTTGACCATGGTTATCCTTTTAACCTTGCACAAGAGTTTTTCCATTAACTCAACCCTAACCAAACCCCCTAGGGTAATCACCATGTCTTCTGAGGCATTTAATGCTTCTTCCCTCTCCTCTCAAGCCATCTCATGGTGACACTTGTCATCATTGCATTGGTTTAAAAGTGTCACATGGATTGCGAATCATGCAATCTTATCCCTTCACAAGACAAATCAATCTTGACCCTCCAATCCACTATTTTGTGTATAAATAGAGCCTCATTCCTCAAGCAAAGGAAGAAGAATTTTAGCATTGTTATTATACTTGTATTTGCATAAACACTTAATCTTTCTCATAGTGATTCTACTTCTAGCATTTGCATAGCAATACGAAGTATCATTTCTCAACCATTTTGAATCTCCATTTGGCATCCATGGTTAGTGCTAAAAAATGAGAGCTACACTCATTTGGATCTTAGAGAGGAGAGAAACAAGGGAGAAGCAAAAAGGGCATCGTGGGAGCCTCTTAGGGAGTCTCTTCTCCCTTCTTTTCATTTGATATTGCTTCATTTGGATGCTTTTTAATCTCTTTTGGTATGTATTGGAAGGTTTTTAGAATTTGTTGTGTTTATTTGGTTTTTAGTTGAGACCAACAACACTAACTCTTTGGTTCTTTTGCTTGTCCCCTTTTCAGTGCGTAAATAATGTTTAATTAATATCTCAAAGTGAGATTTTATGTTAGTCTCTTATAATTTGCCATATATTTTTCATGCTCATTCTTTTCCATTTTCTAAATTTTTGCCTTGTCATTTTGATAAAAATTTCTTTATTCCCAATGGTGATGTGTTTTCTACAACTAACATTTTATAGTCAAATTGATTTCTTTTTTGCACCTACATCATGATTTTTTATATGCTCAATTATTTTTGAAGTTATGATTTCCTCTTTAATTTCCTCATCAACTAAGTTGAATTTAGACTTGGCAGTTTTATCCCTTCCCTCCCAAAAGCAAAAGTCTTTATAGTCTAGATTTTTTTTATTAAAGGGTCCGTATTTTTTTTGTAATCATTCGCTTACAACTATGAATCTAATAATCTAATGCCATTAGAACTATTTATTAATGTTTTTCTTAACTATGCAACCTTCTAATAAACTTTTGTAAATTACTTATTATTTGATCTTTCAAGTTTTATATCCATTTTACACAACCCTTAGGTTAGATACTTTACCATCAGTTCAAGATTGAAGGGAAGGAAATATTTTTATATTATTGAACTCGACAACATTGTTGACATAATTCAAATTTGATTAATTGTAAAATACATCCCTAGAATCTTAAAACCAAGGGAACACTTAAAAAATAAGAAAGAGAATAATTCCCTTCATAAGTTGATAAAATGAATAATGAAAATTTTTACCCTCATGATGACCTAATATTTGAAATAATGTACATATTAACACAATCCCTAACTAGATCACTCTCAAGGCTCTCATTACCATGTTGGTAGAGAGAATTGGAATGCTCCATACATGTGATGTTCAACAACCACAAAAAAAAAAAATAGACAATAATGCAGTCCCAATATATTTTAGGCCTTACAATAACTTTAACCTATTTATTATTTCTCCACTTGAAGCGAAATAGAGAGCCATTCAATTCTCTCCATGCTCCAACATTTATTTGCATCACTACTAGCAAATAATCCCTATCTCCCCTTTCCACTCCATAAGAGCTATTCAACACGTCAGACATGTATAGGGATTAAAAAATATGAGAGTTGAAGTTTTTGATAAAAAATATTACCAATTGAGTGCTAAAAATAGTTTTCCCAAGGTAATAAAGAGAGTGGTGATTGTGCTCTGGGAGATAAAGTTGGCAATATTTTTAGGTTGGTTAGAGAAACTACCACTAGACACATTGCAATTGTGTCTAATGTAGAAATGAAATCACTATCAACTTGACATCAATAGATAGACCATATGAGTGACTGTGGTTTCAAGGTGCTAGTAGATATAAATTATCTTGCGTGTGCCAAATCTAGAGATATAAATTTTTAAGAACATTGTTTTTTTTTAAATAATAGATTATATTTTTTTTATATAAGTACTAACAAAAGAAAAGAAGTTTTAGAATGAATTTATTTATAAATTTGGGATGATCTAGTAATATCTATTGGGAGTTCATCATATTTTGTTTCGTTTATAGATGATTATTTTTGTAATATGTTGATTTATCTTTTCAAGAAGAAATCTTTTATTTTTTCTTATTTAAAGAAGTTTAAAGCTCTTTTTAGGAATCATAGGTATACTTTTTTTTTTAGATAATTGAGGTGAATTTTGTTTAGTAGAGTTTAACCTATTTTGTAGTGAGAATGGGATTACAATGCAATTGGTAGTTTCTAGAAAACCACAAGAAAATGGTGCTACTAAACACATGAATTGCACAATCATGGAGTGAGCTAGAGCTATGTTGAACACTATCAGTTTGGAGAAATGTTTTCGGGTTGAGGCTAATTATAAAACTTGTTTATTGATCACTAGATCACCCAAAACCTACCTAAATATTAAAATATTCAAAGAAGTGTGGATAGGTAAACCTATTGATTATTCTTTTTTTCATATTTTTTTTCAGAAATAAGGTAGACACTATGTCTGGACACAACATTTTTTTTTGGCTATGTTATAGATGGTATGAAGGGGTATAAGTTTTAGGATACAACTACCCAAACGATTATAGTTAGATGAGGTGTTTATTTTAATGAACAATTAGTGCAAAGAGGTAAATAAAAATAAAGTATATAAGTTATTCTAGTAGTTTTGGAAAACTATGATGATAATTTGGAGGTACTAGATGAAATTCAACAAGATGAACATCAAACAAATTATTGATAGGGTGAAACATCACCCATTGCGTGGAGATCCACTAGATTATCTAAACTACTCGAAAGGTACTTTTCTACTTATAATTATATGCATTACTTACTAGTGTTAAGGTGAAACTAGTTCATATTAGGTGGCTTGTGATGTTGAATGTAGAAGCAAGTGGATAGTTTTCATGGAAGAGGATATGGTAGATCTACATAAGATCAAGACATGGGAGCTTATACAATTTCCTAAGAAGAAAAAATATATTGAGAACAAGTGGATCTTCAAACTAAAAAGGGAAATAAATGATAGTTTGGAGAGCTACAAAGCTTAGTTGTTAGCTAAGGGATCTGCACAAAATTTTGGTATTGATTTTGATAAAAAGAATTAATATATTGTATAGTTGAGTCTTGTTAGAGTTGTTTTAGCTCTTATTGATAGTCTTGATTTAGAGTTAGAATTGTTAGATGTTAAAATAGCCTTCCTTCATGGTGACCTCTTTCATATATAGAAACTATAAGTATTTGAGGAAAGAGACAAGGAAAATGATGTAGGAGCATCCCTGGTTCTTGGCAATCTTGCGTCAACCAAAAACATTTTCTTTTCAGTTTGTTCCTATTTTGCAGTTCAACATTTCATTCTGCATTTCTTTGCATTTTCTCACCGGATCTTGCAGAGCTGGATTTTGATTGTGGATATGTTCATTTTCCTTATCCTACGTCCGTGGGATGTTTGGATCTTTTTCCGACAAGTTATCACTTAGGGAATCCGAGACAGTTTCTGGCTTAGAACATTGGAACCGTTTGGACCTATTTTACTGTTGGTAAATCTTGCAGATCATTTCCATAGCTTGTGGAGCTTCAATTCATTGTTGCCAATGTTCCTTGGTGTGTGGTTGACCTTCCCTTAGGTCAGCACTTCATCCTATGGATTTTTCGGATGGATCTCTTTGGTGGAGGCCGACCTTGTTGTTTTACATGTTTCATCTTGTTCATCAACATTTGATTCTTCTTGGGCTGATGCGGATCCCTTTTGATAATATAAATCAATGTAATTAAACTTGTAGACAATACTTGTTAGAACATAGAAGATAGATCTTAAGATTAAGAGGTCCGAAGTTGACGGATACTATAATTGACCATGTATGTATCTAGGCCAGTGAGCCAAATCTTGTAACCCGCATGTTGCCAACAGATTGTAAAATATTTTCATGATATAATCCAGTCAGTTCTGCATTACCTCCATCACAGTGTGTTGCTTCTGTTGTGTTTACTCTTGCTGGATGGTCTAGGTTGTTCTCTTTGTGGACCCTCCTAACCGTGACTGCAATAGAAAATCTTATTTGTAGGTTGAGAAAGTTGTTGTGTGGTTTTAAATAGGCACCAAAGTATTGGTATAAGAAGTTTAACTCCTTCATGATGAGTTTGGGGTTTAGTAGATGTGAGTTCAATTCATTATGCATACTTCCAAAGGTGTGATGATACTAATTTTATTATTTTACCTTTGTATGTTGATAATATGTTGATAACAAGTCCCAACATGCATATAATCATCTATTTGAAAGCTTATTTTGTTATAGAGATTGAGATGTACTTAGATAGTAAAAATTAGATTCTTGTAATGATGATCTACAAAAAAAGACATAGTTGTCACAAAAAATTCATATGGAGAAGGTTTTGTATTGATTTATTATAGAGAATACACTATTGGCAATTGACACTCATCTGATGAATTTTGGTGCATGGATAATAGTTTAGGGTTGTCATTGATGGAAACTCTTCTTGAGAATCCTATCCGGTAGCTATAGTTCTTGGATAAATGGTATGGTAACTGGTAATCTAGCTTCGGTAATCCAGGTTGAGCATAGCAGTTTTGGTCCGGAAGCTTTTCGGTGATTGCGGTGGTGAGATTTATGTATGGAGTGATAATTCCGACTTGTGGAAGTCTTTTTGACATAATTTTATGGATCCACATACATTTTGGTTATCTGATTCAAGCCGAATCATGATTACACATTGCATCAATAGGTCAACTTGATAAATGTTTATTTTGTGATTATGGATATATTAGACCAGTGCAGAAGATATTTTTTGTGCGTTGTATGAATTAATATGAGCGAGTAGTGATTGAGAATCCCTTTTTGTGCAATTTCACGTGCGCATTCTTGATCCAGTAGGTGACTGAGACATAAAATAGAGTAGGGTTGCAAATGAGATACAATCAGAGTTTTGTATTTAACCGGAACTGATCCAGGCATTGTTAGATGCTATTTTGGAGTTCAATCATTGTAATTCATCTGTAAGGTAGTGAGCCTTGTGGGGTTGTAGCCCTTATTGTAATTGAGTTGTAAGCTCTAGGCAATGTGCCTGAATGCTTGTGCATTCCCTTTTGTAATATTATTTTTCTATTGGTCATAGTAGAATAATATTGTGGGTTCAAATCCCACTGTGGTTTTCCCCATTTGTGTTTCAACGTAAAATATCCTAGTGTTATGATTTTGTGGTTGATTGTTTTGTGTTTATGCATTTCAGTTTCATGCTTATGCTTCTAGTGGTTTAAGGTTAAGTTAGAAAATTTAATAACTGGTAGAACACTGATGCACCCCCCCTCTTAGTGTTCCTTGATTCCAACAATTGGTATCAGAGACTAGTTCCTGTGTGGAAGCCTAACCGCTTGAGGAAGGTCTGGGAGATTGAATCAATGGATTCTAGTTTTCAAAGACAACTTTGTGTGGCACTTGAGGATCTTGATGCAACAAGAAATGAGTTAAGCTCCTTAGAGAGAAACTTGAATGCAACAAAAGATTTCATTAATGATTTGAAAGATTAGGTCAACAATTCAAGAGACAAGAGGAAAGAGCTGATGAACAAGCTGAAGGAGAAGGAAGAACAAAGAATGGAAAATTAGGACAACATTGATGAATGTGACAAGCTTGCTAGAGACAATGCAGTATTGAAGAATGAGATGCAATCCATTGTGATGAAGCTAACTAAGGAGATTGAAGACCAAAAGAAGAATGAAGAGAATTTGACTCAATCACTAAAAGACAGAGCAGATGAGTGCTTTAGCCTTACCTATGAGTATGACCAATTGAAGCTTGAGTTGACACAATCAAGGAATAATGGTCAAGAACTTGAGAGATAAATTGTTACCCTAAGAGTTGAACTTGCTACTATAAATGAATGCAAAGAAAAAATCAATGCTAGCTCAGCAAGGCTTGATGAGATGTTGGAAAGTCAAAGACATGGGAAAATTATGAGAGGACTTGGATTTGAGAAAGGAGAATCCTCAGGATCTGGACAAAGCAATGCAAAGTTGAATCAGAAGAAGAGAAAGAATCCTCTGGTAAGACAACCTAATGCCTCTAAATTCAATGATGGATGTTTTACTTGCAATAAAATTGGTTAAATGGTGAATCAATGCAGAAGTAGTATGAAGAATGGAATGAATAATATGAAAAATTGTCCTACCTTTACTAGTTAGTGTTTCATATGCAATAATTTTGGTCACAAGTGAAATATGTACAGAGCAATAATGAATAATTTTCAAAACAAGATGTGCTATTCTTGTGGGATGGTTGGACATATCTCTAACCAGTGTAGGATGAGGCCAAATCAGATGAAATTTAGACCTATGCAGAGAAATATTGTTTGTCGTGCATGCAACAAACCTGGTCACATTGCAAAATTTTATAGAAGCAAAAATGTGAACAAGAGTGTTGTGGTAGACAAGAACAAAATTGATGATAAACGCAAGGAAAAGGTAGAGGAGATCAGAGAAAAACACGAGAAGATGTGGGTTAGAAAAGATCAATCCAAGGTGGACAATGGATCTGCACTTGAATCTGGTGCAGGATCTTCATCCGGTAACTAGGGAATTTGGCCTTAGGGGGTGGCATTTTTATGCAAAATCTTATAGAACCCCCTTGGAGAGATGTGTGATCGATCATGGTAGATTGCAGATGCTTGGAGATGATTATCCAGATCTCTAGATCATTTGGTGAGTTGATTGATGCTAGACAGGGCATCTGGCTGAACCTTATCAGTGCATTTATGTAAACTTTAAATTAGGGTTTGAGAGGTTAAAAAGGGCAAATCTGAATCATTTCTCACATTGTGAGTGAAGAGTTGAAGTAGCAGAGCTAGGCAAACCAGTTTCCAAGGAGATCAAAAGATTTGAGGCGATCCGATAGAAGCTATTATGCATTTATGAGGAACAAGAGGTATTTATAAAAGAACACTCTTAACCCTAAATTTATCAGAATGGCATCTTCTTCTTCTGTCAATAGTCCATTGGTAGTAGAGGTTTACGAGAGAGAAAGGATGCAATTTAAGAAGCACCCATTTAAGTTTGTAGAATATGATCCAAACTATGCCTTTTCATTCGTGCCCTATGATGTTTTGAATGTTGATGATATAAGAGCCTATATTCACTATAATATTGAAGAAACCGGTAATGAGGCAATCCTTGCATTATACAACAGGAATATTAGAGATAAGGATGGGAACCCAAAACCAGAATATGCTTAATTGTAGAAGAATGGTTTCACGTAATTTGTACATTACTCATGTTTGATGAGGATGAATGGGTGAGGTACATCCTAAGCCGTGTGCATGATGAATTTATCTAGCTCGATAAGCCATATAAAATTACCAAGCAAGCCATCCATGTAGTCACCTGTTTGTATCAAACCAGTGACAAATCGAATCTGAGAAAGGTATCTAACACAACTATCAGAAAGGTAACCGGTGCAAAATTTGATAACAAATCTATGATAATTGATGATATTTTGAAGCATGATGTGCGATTTGCATCCATGATCATTGGCTACAAAGTCGACCAGTCTAGCAAATTGAACTCAGTCTCCGAAATAACCATTTATGCAGCATACCAAATGGTGAAGGAAGACATTCAATATTATCTTTGTTCAGTCATTCTTGAGGAGCTCCAAAGCAATTTGAAGAAGATAAAATATGATAAGAAGAATGTATTTAAGTTCAGTTCTCTAGTTGTCTGTCTAGCATTGTACTTCAGGAACCAAATTCCTGGTACAGGTAGATTGCAATGGGCATTTGATTTATTGATGGCCACCCAGATGAAATAAGGTTTGCAAAGATTGGGTAATAAATAAAATCAGATAACAACCTTGTGGAGTTTATTTAAGACTTTACAAGGTCTAATATTGAAAGATAGAGAAAGGATTCCCAAAGAGATTGTTGAGAAATATGAGAACTCTATCTGCATCATGGCGGACAAAGACCAATGTCACATGGAAGCTGTGGAGCCCAGGATACTCTAGATCTTGCCAATGGGTTATGAGGTGGATGGTCAGACCCTTGAATTTTATGTTCAACACCTTCTGAGAAAACCGGTGGATCCAAATGAACCAAGGCTTGACACCTTTAAGGAGAAAGCTATGGAGTTGCACAAGAAGTTCACCGAACCTGCAAGAAAGAGAGAAGTATCTAAAATGGCTGAAGAAGTGGCTGTACAGATGGGATTCACCAGAGAGGTAGAGAAGCAAGCAAGGGAGAAGCATGCTCAGATGGAAGCTAAGAAGACCAAGGCTGAACCAGTTCCCTCCAAAACAAAACCAAAGGAGACCAAGTCTGCCCCCACTCTGGTAATACCATTAATATGACAGAGCTCATTCAGAAAGGGAGTTTTGAATCAAAAGGAGAAACTCAAACAAACTCATGTTGTTGTATCTCCGATGGCATCTAAGACTGAACTGGATGAAGAAGCAGGAAAGGCCAAAAAGAAAGGAGAATTTGTAAGGGTGGTGAGAAACCACAATCTGGTGGTGCATAGCAGAGCAAGAAGGCCAAGTTAGAACCTACCTTTACTAGAAGGACCAAGAGGGGAAGGAAGCTCAAAACACAACTTGATGATGATCTTGAAATTGGTAATTTTCATGGTAAATATACATTTGTTCCTCCAATGACAACAAATCAATTGATTGATGAAATAATTGTTGATGGAAATTTGAAGAACATTGGAGCATACTATGAAAATCTAGTTGAGGAAGATCAAAGAAAAGTTGAGGAAGCTTTTGTTTTGTACTTACACATCTTTAGTAAAAATTTGATTGAACTGGAGCATAGCATCCCTAAGAATTTATATAATATTATTGATGTGAGGAGGTTTACTGCTCATTGAGGAAGCAAATAAGAAGGAATTCAGAAGCATGAATAGGGTACATATAGATTAATGATTAGAAGGGTTGAAGAAGTAAGAAAAGAAACTGAAGAAATATGGAGAAGGATCATAAAGAAAAACCCTTTATATAGTTATGTAGTTCAAACGTCCCATCCAGAAGTAAAGGAAGGTATCTTTGGTGATTAGAAGGATGAAACTCAAAGAGAGGGACGTCCGAAAGATCAAGGCCATGTAACCCTTGATGATGAGATCAATGTGAATCCTCTGGTGGTAGAGAACATTGAAGGAGTCCCTTAGATTTCAAAGGATGACACTGCACCAAGTGGTGATGGTGCTCAAGATAAAGGGAATGATGCGGAGGTAAAGGAAAATTTGAAGAAACAAGTGCAGGATGTAGAGGTAGATAAAGGGAAGAGAGTTGTTGATGCTCTAACAATTGACACTCCTCCAGTCAAAGGGACAAGAACCCTACCTCAAATCTCAATCAATCTTGATGCCCCCCTTGATATTGGACAAGTATCACCAGCTAAGAAGTTGGTGCTTGCAATAGTAGTACAAGCTCAGGCTAGTGAAGATCTTGTCAAATTAGAAAAAAAAATCTTATTCAAATGTTTATTAATGTTTTGCAAAAAATAGTGCTAGATACAATACTAGATCCTAACTCTAACCCCTCTAGAAAACTATTTTAGTTGATAAGTAATATAAACACCAATTTTGAATCCTTGGAGAAGACCACCACCAAGCGAGTACTAGATAGATTTAAAGAGGTTTGTATGCAAACATTCCGGAAAATGATAGATGATGACAAAGTAAGATTGAATAATGGTTTGCATACAATCTCAAAAACACTAACAAAAGGTGGTAATATATCTAAGTCTTGTCTAATTTTTCCAAAGTTCACAATTGACATAGACAAGCAAATAAGTATTTGCTAGGGTAAGCTAGCTGGTATTTCACAGTCTTTTTATTCTAATGTAGCCCTAACCAGCAGTATAGAAGAGCAGGTAATGACTCTCAACAATCAGATCTCGAGCCTTAATGTGGAGAAGGATATAAATTTAAGACGAGTTGGTGAACTTCAGAATCTAATTGCCCCCAGATGGACACAATGTTAAGTAATAAAGTAGATTGTATGAAGGCTATGTCACAACCTGTTCTGACTGAATTGAAGGATGTGGAGATTCATTCCTATGTTTTTAGCGCATTCATTACAATTTTGGACAACTTGAATAATGTGTGGGATACTCACCTAGGATTTTTGAAGACTATTTTTGCTGATATCTTCAAGTATATGTAAAGTCTCCGATAGATATCTTTGTATATAAGTTTGTGACAACACCACATATTTGGCATTGTTGTCAAAGGGGGAGAGTAAAGGTGAAAAATGTACAGTGAATAAGGGAATAGAAGAGAGAAATGTACAAAGCATGATACAGGTTTTAGAGTTGTTTTCTAAGCGAGAGTTAGAAATTTTGATAGCAATTTTGATCCACTATCTAGGTTGTTTCAACACTTTCACGAGTGTTGCCATGAATGCCAAAGGGGGAGATTGTTGGAAATTGACACTCATCTAGTGAATTTCGGTGCATGGATAATAGTCTAGGGTTGTCATTGATGGAAAATATTCTTGAGAATCCTATCTAGTAGCTATAGTTCTTGGAGAAATGGTCTGGTAACCGATAATTTGGCTCCGGTAATCCAGGTTGAGTAGAGAAGAACTTTTGGTGTGGAAGCTTTCCAGTGATTAAGGTGGTGACATTTGTGTATGGAGTGATAAGGCCAACTTGTGGAAGTCTTTTTGGAATCATTTGATGGATCCACATACGTTTTGGTTATCTGATTCAAGCTAACTCATGATTACACATTACATCAACAAGCTGACTTGATAATTGTTTATTTTATGATTGTGGATATATAAGATCGGTGCAAAAGATATTTTTGGTGTGTGGTATGAAGTAATATGAGCGAGTAGTGATTCAGAATCACTTTTTGTGCAGTTTCACATGCACATTCTTGATCCACTAGCTGGCCGAGACAAAAAATAGAGCAGGGTTGCAGAAGAGATACAGTCAAAGTTTTGTATTTAACCAAAACTCATATAGGCATTGTTATATGCTATATTGGAGTTCAATCATTGTAATTCATCTGTAAGGTAGTGAGCCTTCCAGGGTTGTAGCCCTTATTGTAATTGAGTTGTAAGCTCTAGGCAGTGTACCTGAATGCTTGTGTATTGCCTTTTATAATATTTTCTTTTCTACTGGCCATAGTAGAATAATATTGTGGGTTGAAATCCCACCGTGGTTTTTCCCATTTGGGTTTCCACGTAAAAATCCTGGTGTTATCATTTTGTGGTTGATTGTTTTGTGTTTTTGCATTTCAGTTTCATGCTTATGCTTCCAGTGGTTTAGGGTTAAGTCAATAAATTTAATAACCGGTAGAACATTGATTCACCCCCCCTCTCAATGTTCCTTGATTCCAACATACACAACTAATTAGTACACAATTTCCAATTCATATTATATCATCTTTACAAAATGACTTATCATCAAAGTAGAAAAGACATAAAATTATTGTTTAATATTCTCATTAGTATTTGGTTGTCTTATGTTTACCATAGTGTGCACGAGATGAGACATTGGACAAGTAGTGGGAGTAGTTAGTCATCACATGGAAAATTTAGATACTGAGAATTGAATAGTTGTGAAGTAGATTCTCAATTATTTGAGGGGTATTTTTTTATGGTGGGAGTAGTCTTCACTTAATTAGGTATGTAAATGTATATTTTGGTGGAGATATAGATAAAAGAAATTCCTATATAGGTTCTGTTTTCTCCTTAGTTGGAAGTATAGTCATCAAAGTTGTAGACAATGGTAGTATTGGCTATTATTGAATTTAAATATATGGCATCAACACATGCTAGTAAGGAGACAATCTAGAGCTTCATAGAATTTTTTGAGAATTACAAGTAAAACATGATAACATGATGTTGCATTGTGATAGCCAAAGAGTTTTACACTTAATGTGAAACTCAACATTTGATTATAGAACAAAGAATGTTGATATTAAATTATCAAATTTTATGTTAGGTGATGGAAAGAAAATTATCGTTGGCCAAGATACACATTGATATAAAACCAAGAAATATTTTTATAAATTTCATTGGTAGAGAGAACTTTATTTTGTGTATAATTTCTCTAGGCTTGCATATTACTTGATGATTGGTAATATTGTCATTGATCTCTAAGTATGAGAAGTTATTTAGAAGATATAAACTTTAAATGGGAGATATTATAATATCAACTTAGTTTTTTGTTATTCTAGTAGTGGTGAGTAGTTGTCAATTAGTACCACATATTAATCCAATTTTTTTTTTGACTTACTATTTATAATAATTTTACATTTATTCAACATGTAGTTACCTGAGTCACACTTTTTATTTTAAAAAATTTCTTTGAAGAGTACTCTGCAACTTGGATGTCCTATGATATGCAGAATCATGTTTTATATATATTTTGAAGATTGTTGTAAAAACATATTTTCTTCAAAAATAGGGCTTTTTCTAGTATAATTTTATTAGGCTTTTCACATGAGTTTATGTGCTTATTGTTTACTAAATTTCTCTTCCCTAGTCTCCTATACACTTACTTAGTTATTCTTGGCCATTAAGAGCCATATCACCACTTCTACTTGCCCATGTTAGTGAAATCTCATTAGTTGATTTTATCTCCAACCTGTTGAACACTTTTGGATGTTGAGAAGGGGGGTGAATCAACTCATATTAAAACTTAACCAGTTTAACTAGTCAATTATCATTCATTCCATTTACCACATGTGTAGAAGTAAAGAATTGAAAAACACCATAGCAATCACACATGAATACCAAGATTTTATGTGGAAATCCCAATGAGGGAAAAACCATGGTGAGAACTATCTCACTCCATGAAAAAAAGGTTACAATGTTTTAGGCTCGAGACCAAGGAATCTCATTTCTCCTAATATGGACTTGCAAGACTGAGGCACACAATCTAAGGGAAAGATACATGGGACTTGCATTACTGAGACATACAATCTTAGGGCATGATACAATAGAGACTTGTGGACACTAAATAAGAATTCTTCAAGGAAAGATACAAAGCATCTATGATTAAACTATTGAGAATTGCATCCTTTGATTTTCTAATTGCAGTCCACTAATAATACACATATAAATTTGTCTTCATTACTGGTCAACTACACTTGTGCACCTTTACACTTACACAATTTCACTCAATCACTTAACAATAACTTTTCCTTATATCCTCAAAAATGATTTCATCCTTTACATACCATTCACAATCAAAATAACATCAATTAGGTGAGCCTAATTTGATGTAACATGTAGTTATAAATAATCAATGCAAAAACAATCTTCAAAGAAATGCAAAAGTTAGAATGAGGTGTGTAAGACATCACATTGTTGACACACCTTCTTGTCCATCCCAAATCAATACCTATAGTTTCACATGCTATCGCACAGACCAAAATATCATAGGTCGACTCCAAGAGATAAAAATATCAATGTCCACTAACCAAACTAACTCAAAACATGATGTAGACCACCAAAAACACTTGCTGATGCATCAAATAGCATCATCAAACATCAACATGGCCAAATCATTAAACCACACCACCAAAATTACTAAAGAAATATGAATACAATGTAACCCTACAAATTGTTTCTCTGTCATTACACACACCAGTACACAAACCAACATAACTTCAATTGTATATCAAATGAGAGTCTAAAATTGAGATATATCAAGAATTTACATCCACTAGCTTCATACTACAACTATAACAACTGATGAAGCAATGCACCACAATGTAGACCAAAATTTTGAGCATACTCTGATAGAGTGTTCATCGAAACAATAACACTTAGTCAATACCAACTACGGACCACAAAGACCTTATCCAAAGTTTTTAAAAGGACGTAATTCAACTAGATATACCCTTTGAATCATCCACAATCAAATTCCACACAATCTAGACCAAAGATATCAACAAGTTTGACAATTGAACACACATTTGTACAAAGTTAACATGGTTTATTGGTCTATCACTTGATGTATTTATAATTTAGATTTATTATTTTACAAAATTTATAAGTTTACATGCTTATTCTACATTTAGATTTCATATATTATTTTTCCCTCTCCTCTAGTTCATTGTATGCTATGGATGCAACTAGTTATAGAGGGTCATATTATATCACTAACACTCACAATTTTTTTATAAATCATTAGTGGTGCCTACAAAGACGCATCATGCACATATGACATGCTAATACCCCATGTGCTCAATCATCCCATAAGCCACCAAGATAGGTAGTATCTAACCACTTTTCATATAATTAGATTCTCTCTAACCTCATTTTCTCCCCTCCCTCCCCCCCCCCCCCCACCCCTTCCACCAACTTCATACTACAACTATAACAATTGATGAAGCAATGCAACACAATGTAGACCAAAAATTTTAGCATACTCTGATAGAGTGTTCATCGAAACAATAACACTTAGTCAATACCAACTGCGGACCACTGAGACCTTCTCCAAAGTTTCAAAAAAGTCATAATTCAATTGGATATACCTTTTGAATCATCCACACATCCACTTGAACACTAAATTAATCCCATGTTACTGTACTAACTAAACATGTATCTAGACCAAAGATATCAACAAGTTTGACAATTGAACACACATTTGTACAAAGTTAACATGGCTTATTGGTCTCTCACCTGATGTATTTATTTAGATTTATTATTTTGCAAAATTTACAAGTTTACATGCTTATTCCACATTTAGATTTCATATTTTATTTCCCCCCCTCCTCTATTTCCTTGTATCATATGGATGCAACTAGTTATAGAGGGTCATATTATATCACTATCACTCATAATTTTTTTATAGATAATTAGCTGTGCCTACAAAGACACATCATGCACATATGACATGCCAATACCCCATGTGCTCAATCATCCCATAAGCCACAAAGAGAGTTAGTATCTAACCACTTTCCATATAATTAGATTCTCTCTAATGTCATTTTTTATTTCTTTTCTATTTTGTAGGAGCATGTGTGTGAAATTATGCACTTACATGATGATATTAAATAGGATCCAATGGTTTACATAGACCCCAAGACATCCTTTTGCATTTGGCTATTGACCTTACATTCATGTTTGTGAGTGCTTCACACTTTGATATAAAAGATTTAGAATTTGTAAGGAAGTTAAGTAGCGGAACAACTTCCTACACTAACCTTGAGAGGAAGGTACTACAAAAACTTTTATAGATCATCACAACAGTTACAAAAAAAAGAAATAGATATAATAACATTCAAACCATAACACAACGAGTTATGTGGGGAAAACCTTTTCGAGAGAAAAATCCCACACTCCAAAGGACACCCAATATATTATTCCACAATAAAAACATATTACAATATACTTGGAGAGAAAGCTCTTTGCAGGAGTACCACTAATAAGAGATTCAGAGGTAACTCAATAGCCAAAAGACTCTTACACACAACCTCTATCTCATGCACCTCATATATAGGAGATACAATACAAGAAACCATCGAATCGAACAATATTACAAAACCATGGGCTAAAACCACCCAATAAGGTGTAGCTGACCTTATCTCCCTTATAGATGCCCTATGACATGTCCCTCCCTTTTTACAGCTCATTTATGTGTTCGATGTATTTTATATTTTCTAGTTCAGGAGTACAAACTTTTGAAGGCCATAACTTGAGAACCATGTGTCCTATTGTCGAGACATTTGAAGCACCAGAAAGATCACAAAATTCTCTATTGCCTCGTAAATTGGTACATCATTTACGCCCACTTTTTAGGGTGTTTAGGGGCCTCTAAAGTCCTCAAAATCAAATTTAAACCTTTCATTGAACCCCGCCAAAATGAAAAAATTTAATATCTTCAAAACTAGCTATGATCTTGCGACATAACTTTGCTGGAATGCTTATCTAGCTAACTAGAAGCTTCGGGGAGAATTTCGCACCATTTTGTGCTCAAATGAAAAATGACTATAAATAGTAACCTCATGTAAATGCAAGGTTCTGATACCATTTTCCCAACAAATCTCCCACTTGTTGAACACCTTGAAAGAGGAAAGGGAGTATCAACATAATAAATCAATTTCTAGGGGCGATGAGGCCCATAAACTCCAAGCACCATCTGAACTTCTCTATGCTCACAACCTTAGTTAAAGAATATGCAACATTCATCAAAATTTCTACCTTAACCAACTTCACCCTACCATCTTTGATCATATCTCTAACAAAATGATACTGAATATCAAAGTCCTTGGTTCGGGTATAAAATGTTGGGTTCTTAGCTAGGAAGATCGCACTCTGATTGTGATGTCTCCTTGTTATATTCCAATGTTTGAACACAATCTCTTAAGCCAAATGGCCTCTTTACAAGCATGAGTAGCTACCATATACTCTACTTCAGTAGTGGACAATGCAACCATAACTTGTCACTTACTCATCCAGCTAATTGTAACACCAAATAAAGTAAATACATAAGCACTGGTGGATCTTCTTCTATCAATATCACCTACCCAGTCTGAATCCACATAACCATGAATATTAAAGGAAATCACGTCTCCAACTGAATTACCATGATAACACAAAGAATACTCTAAGGTACCCTTCAAATATCTAAAGACTCTTTTGACTGCATCCCAATGAACTCTACCAAGATTTTACATATATCTGGACAAACTCCCATTGCTTGTACAATGTCTGGTCTAGTACAAATGATAGTGTACATCAAAGTTCCAATTGCACTTTGCTAAGGCACTCTACTTGAGTCTTCCATATTTGATAGGGATGTAGGACAATCTGCAGCAAATAATTTTATTCTAATTGTAAAAGAAACACACAATGGTCTACAATCCTACATGTTGAATGTTTGTAACACTGAATTCACATACTTACTTTGGCCTAGCCATAGCTTTCTGTTCACTCTATCTCTTCTAATTTCCATCCCAAGAATGTGTTTTTCTATACCAAGATCTTTCATTTCAAATTTAACAGCGAGGTGAGACTTTAGTTCTGAAATCAGACATTTCCCTTTACCAATGAATAACATATCATCAACATACAATGCAATGTACATGAAATGATCACCATTAGATTTATAATAAACACAATGATCTGATTTAGAACGCTTAAATCTCAAAATCAACACATATGTATCAAATTTCTGGTACCACATCCTAGGACTCTGCTTGAGGCCATACATGGATTTCTTTAATTTAAAGACCAAATTACTTTTACCTTTCACCACATAGTGCTCCAGTTGTGTCATTTAAATATCCTCCTCCAAATCACCATGAAAGAAAACAATTTTCATGTCCATTTGCTCAACCTCTAAATCATAAGCATCAACAATAGAAAGAAAAAATCTAATGAATGCCATTTTGGCAACGGGAGAAAATATCTCACCATAATCAACACCCTCAACCTGAGAGTAGCCTTTTGCAATCAACCTTGCTTTATACTTCTCAATGCTTCTATCTAAACCAATCTTTTTATTGAACACCCATTTGCAACCAACATGATTTCATCCTTCATGCAATGGTACAAGATCCCATGTATCATTCTTTTTAAAAGTTGCCATTTCTTCTTCCATAACAATCTTATAGGATTTTGCATCATTCATACCTAATGCCCCTTCTACAGATTTCAGTTCATCCACATTAATATGCAAAGAAAAAATACATCTCCAATCATCAGGTGAATACCTTTCAGGTGGTTTTCTATGTCTTGTAGACCTTCGAACAAGATGAGTTTGAGGTTATTCCTCCTCTTCTAAAGATTCAGAGCTAGACGAGCTCTCCTCAACTTCTTTCCTATCTAGGGGTTTCGATTCAACTCTTTTAGGTGTAGAAGAAAATTGAATCACATCTTTCTTTTTAGTTTGTTCTTGCTGCAATGTAACAGGAGGAGACTTAATTTCTCTAAAAATAACACTTCTACTATCAATTACTTTTTGTGCAATAGGGTCCCAAAGCTTGTATCCTTTCACACCATACCTATACCCGATGAAGATACATTTCACAACTTTGTTCTCCAAGTTTGTCTTCTTCTCCTTTGGCACATGTGCATATGCCTCACAACCAAAAACTCTAAGATGTCTCAATGAAAGATTGTGACCCGACCATGCTTCCATAGGCATTTAATCAACAAGGGCTGATGTAGGAGACATGCTAATTAGGTAGAAGGCAGTGGCAACAACTTAAACCCAAAATTTTTGTTCTAGACAAGTACCACTCAACATACTCCTAGCCTTCTTCATCAGTGTCCTATTCATTCTCTCTACAACTTCAATTTGCTATGGAGAATACAGAGTTGTCTTCTGTCTGATAATGCCATAGTCTTTACAAAATCTATCAAAATGATTAGAGTAGATTTCACCACCATTATCAGTCCTCAAACTTTTAATTTTCTTTCCAGTCTGCAACTTAACCATTGCTTTAAATTATTTAAATTGACTGAAATGTTAGTGTATGCGGAAAAAGTGGGTGAATAAAACTTAATATGTGAAAATTTAGTTAAATCCTAGTCCACACACACACACAGGACTTTTTGATGCAAGCTATGGAGTAATAACGTATTACTCAGCTTCCCAAGGAGGGTCCCAAGGTTCTCTGTCTCACAATGTCCCTCAAACCAATGTTTTTGCTCTCAAATCACTGAGCAAAATGGTTTAGGGATGGCAAATGCAAGAACGAGGGATGCACTGATGGTTTTTAGGATGAGATGTGTTAAGCTATGTATGATCTTAGAAATGCAATGAACTAGATGATAAGATGACAAGATTAGTATGAATACTCTCCTAGCATACTATATTTAATCTATGATTGAGCTAAAAATGATAAAGAAATCATTCTAAACATGCATATTAGTCTAATTCCTGATCTAAAAGAGGCTAAATGAGGAGCATATATGAAATGAGAAAGCTTTAAAGAATTTGAGCATAAGTGTAATGCTTCAAATTTGAAAGATGATTCTTTTTAAATGGAGGAATGAGAGCTCTATTTATAGCACAAACAGGGCAATGGATGGTCAAGATTGAATGGTTTAATCAAGGGTTGAGTTTGAAAGTTGGGGATCCATGTGCACAATTGGCACCAATGAAATGGTGACAAGTGTCAACATAGGGTTGGGTTGAAAGAAGGGGTTGGAGGCATTGAATGCCTGAGAAGACCTCATGGTTATCTAGAGGCTAAGGGTCAAGTCTAAGTTAGGATTACCCACTGGATTAGGAGTTAATCCAAGGATAAACCTTTTTGCAAATGATTAAGAGATAATCATGGTCAAAGCATTAAAGGCCTGATGAGACCTTTGGGTTGGGTAGAGGTTGAGTCAAAATAAATGTTTTAACCATGTAGGAGGGTTTGAATTAACCATTAATGGTTATTGGAGACTTTGGGGATTAAGTGGTTGAAGGTTGGAAGCCTTCAATGGTCTTCAAAGACTTTGAGCCATTTAGTGGTTGAAGGTTGAAAGCCTTTAATGGTTATCAAAGACTTTGAGGTTTTGAGAAGTGACTTCCCTTTGCTTAGGGATGTGACAAAGTTTAGAGGAGGGGTTAGGTTAATTAGAAGCAATTAGAAGATTCTAGAAGGGATTAGAAAGGGGTTTGGGATTTTGCAAGTGGATGGAGGGATAATAAGATTTAATTGAAATAATTTAATTCAATTTGGTTGCAATTTGGGGAAATTAAATAAATTAGATTTATTCAATTTAGGATAACTATTTAATTAAATTTGAATTTAATTAAAAGTGGATAGGGGGGATTTAATTGAATAAAATGATTTATTCATTAAATGGTATAATGAATTTAATTTAAATAAATTGAGTAATTTACTTAATTAAATAGAGGAAGGTGGATAATTTAATTAAATTGGATTTAATCAAATAGAGAAATGAACATAAAATATTCATTTAGGAATGTGGTCATTTTTATACGTCTACATTTTGCCCCTGTTTGAAGTGACGTGTGTGCACATGTTATTTCAAAGAAAATGATGCTTTATCATGATTTATGATCAAATGCAATTTTTTTTGTGTTGCTCTTTTGATTTGCCAGTCGTGCCCCAGATTTGATTTGATGCCCCAGATTCGATATTTGATGGTGATGCCCCCTCGGGAGATGAATCAATATTTTTGAAATTTTTTTGATTTAATTTGATGAGTTGCGTATGATGTGTATGATTCAGTGCATGTATAATGTGTGCAAATTGATTCATCTCCTGATAAGTTACAAATGTTATGGGATAGGGGAGACCGCGACCATATGATAGGTCCGTTTGGCTAACCCTAATTTCATTTTCCTCCTATAAAAGGGGAAAAGGGCTTGATTTAGAGTCATTTGTGCTTTGTTGACTTTAGAGAAAGAGAAGTTGCGCTGGAGAGAAAATGCCTATTCCTTATCACAGACACCGTTTCGAGCGCGTTCGGAGGTATCGGAGACCTGCAGCGTGGGGACCACCAGTAAGTCCACGTTTTTGACCCTTTTTTGACTTTTTATTTTGTCGTTTTTAGTCAGTTTTTGAATTTCAAAGTTAGGGTTTTACGTTTTAGCACGTCTAGGGTCTAGAGTAGCGCATACGAAGTGTAAAGTAGCGCATCGAGTTTAAATTTAGGGGTCGCATCCGAAAAAGATAGGCTAGCGCATAAGATTATTAGGGTAGCGCGTGCATGTAGAATAGTGCATGGAAAGTGTCGGGTAGCGCGTCGCGTCAACAGGTTAGCGCGTAGGGGTGACCTAGCGCATAGGGGCCGCAGGGGTTCGCATAGGGAAGGGGGTTTAGCACGTAGGACTAACCTAGCGCATAGGGCCAAACGGGTAGTGCCTAGGAGGGATATATTAGCGCATAGATAGAGTCTAGCACATAGGGTGGGTTAGGTAGCGCATGGGGGGAGAAAATTAGTGCGTAGAGTCAGTCTAGCGCATAGGATAGATAGATTAGTGCGTAGGAAAAGAAGCCTAGTGCGTGGGGGTTTGTTAGCGCATTGAATAACTGTTTTAGCGCATCGGAAAAAAATTTGCAGGATGGGCCGATTTGAAAACTTGTTTTGTTTGCCTATCGTGTTTTGATGAATTTATCCAATATGAGTGTTGGTATAACTTGTTTGGATTTGCGAATTTCCAAGTTATGTATAGATATCAATCTATTGTATTGATCAGAATATGATTTATTTACGTGGTCTGTTTCAAGTTCAATGTGTGTGAAAGCCTGAGTTGTGTTACAAGCCGATATGGGTTGGAAACTTGAGTTGTTTTACAAGTTGATATGGGTGGGAAACTTGAGTTGTTTTACAAGTTTATGTGATTGTGGAGACTTGAGTTGTTTTACAAGTTTTGATATGGTTTTTGATAACTTGAGTTGTTTTACAAGTTGATATGAAATGATAGGATTTTGAACTTTGATGTAGATGAGCAAATTGTTTCATGTTGTTGATGTAAGTTTGATTTTTGATAGCTTTGATTTGATGTGGAAACTGATATTAGATATGTTGTGTTTGCTTGATAGGAGCGATTGGGCATGGTACAGTCAAGGGAGAGATTTCTCAGACCGTGGACATTGATACCGCGATTGTCACAGGCCGACCTGGACATTATCGAGAGATGTGGATTGACCTCTCTCCTGGATATGCCTCGGTTCATTGTGAACCGGGGGCTTTTGACAGCTTTGGCAGAGAGGTGGCATAGTGACACCAACACCTTCCATTTTGCCACGGGAGAGATGACAGTCACACCTGAGGACTGTTACCAAATTCTGCGCATTCCTGTGGTAGGTGCACTACTACCATATGAGCAGTTAGAGGAGGGTGGCACAGAGGCACTGCGCCAGATTTTTCATGATGATACCGTCTGCGGCTATGAGATCCCCTGGCAGGAGTTTTTGGACTTGGACTATGCACCACTGCCATCCGTTCTAGCAGGGTTTATTGGGGGATTCCTTTGTCCTAATCACAGGTCAAAGGGATCCTCGGTGGGATGGGGGTTAGTTTTGGAGGAGATGGTCACACAGGGCCGGAGATTTGCATGGGGGTCAGCGATGCTGGCTCATTTATACAGAAGCCTACATGAGGTAGTATACCTTGGTTACGACAGTTTGTCAGCTGGCGTGACCCTATTACAGGTATGGTGCTGGGAGCATATTCCACCAGCGAGGCCATTAGTAGACAGGGACAGGCCCGTAGGTGCAGCATATGCCTATGGATACAGAGGTCTAGTTGTCCAGTGTAAGCTGGGCAAACTAGAGCATTGGAGGAGGGTTTTTGACGATATAGATATGGTCACTTGGCGACCGTATACAAGATGTGAGGTATGGGCAGAGGATGGGCTAGAGATGCCCTTTGTTTTTATGACCAGATACTTGATTGGGAGGACCCCGTTCGTGATTGAGCGGTTTGTGGTGACCTGAGTTTTGAGGCAGTTCGGGCGCCAGCAGGGTATTCCTCAGGGAGCGTGCCTTTATGCACAGCGGCAGGAGGATGTGGCCAATTGGGGGCCAGCTATTGATAGTACCGTGGCTGTGGAGGAGTTTGTGGGGTTGGCTGGACAGATCTAGGATTATGCCCCAGAGATCCAGGATGCGGGGATGACAGACGAGTTCGCTCGATTGTTTGCTGCGCGGGTGGTGGCTAGGATCTCGGATTCGGAGGAGATGAGGCCAGCATTTGACTCAGATGAGGAGGAGGGAGATGGGGGAGATGATGGAGATGATGGGGAGGATGGAGGAGGAGGACGAGGGAGAGGAGGTAGAGGGAGGCGGGGAGAGAGAGGTGTGGAGAGGGCAGTGAGACAAGGGAGGATAGAGAGGGGGAGAGGTGGATTGGCTATCAGAGTTGGTAGAGAGGGGACAGTGGGGGAGGTGCTAGCTGTAGTGGGTGGTGAGGAGGAGCCTAGTCGACCAGCACAGAGGAGGAGGATGGATGTACTCCCACCTCCAGTATCGAGGACAGGCCGAGTGGGAGGGGTTCCACCAGCACAGGTACCGCTGCGAGTGCGAGTTCCAGGTCATATGGAGGATGCGCAGATACAGACCTTATAGATTACTGTGCAGCAGCTGCAGGCATAGATTTTGACTTATCAGCGGCAGATTGCTCAGTTGACCACTGAGCGAGATACCGAGATAGAGCGGCGAGGACGAGCGGAGGAGGTGGTGGCGAGCATGCAGAGAGAAGCAGCGGGTGGTCCCATGAGAGACACCCTGAGAGAGCTGGCACTGAGAGCCTAGGAGGCAGAGTATTACAGGTGACACTATGAGGCTGTAGTACCTAGGGACCGGCGAGTAGAGAGTTTTGCTCAGTCGAGATCTAGCCAATCTCGAGCCACTGGGTCATGATCTGAGAGCCGAGGTGTGACGGGGCCATTGAGATAGGACCCTCCTAGAGATCCAGGGGTGGGTGCATCTGGAGCGAGACCATCTCCGTCAGGGGATAGTCATACTTGAGAGACATGGTCTCCGTTGTATTTTTGAGCATTTGTTATTCTTTGTACTGGACACAGTGTTTGGACACATTTTGTAGATTTTGATCATTTTTGAGATATATATATATATATATATATGGCACCATTTTTGATCATGTGATGTGTTGATATGGATGCATTTATTTTATGTGATGATGTAATGCTTAAATATATGATGTAATGTATGATGCAGGATGGATGCTTTTATATGCTGTGAGATGTATCTTGAAAATGAGATGTATGTTTTAATATGCTGGTAAATGTATCTTGATATGTAAATGATGTTAAAATGATATGCAAACATGCTTAAATGATATGCAATGATGTGAAATGATATGCAACTAATTGTAAAATGATATGCAACTAATTGTTTTTTGGAGCATCCCTCATTCTGTATTTGCCATCCAATAGAACCATATGTTTGCTTTCTTTGTAGATACCATCATTGAGCATTGATTTGTTTAGGATATGTTGAAAATTTATACAAGCATAATGGTATAATTGAACCATAATGACCTGAGAAAAATTTACATGATATTTGATTTTGCAAGATAGCACAAGCGTCAAGGTATAATTGAACCAGGACAACCTGAGTGCATATTGCATAAACAGATAAGATTAGATCATTTGTATGCGTGAAGTGGAATCAAGCCTTTAGTGATATTCGATGTATCACGTCTTGAGGCATGTATTCACACAGTACGAGTGATCGCCTCCCAGACAGAAGACTAAGAAAATATTGGAAATTCCTCTTGACCTCTAGCTGTGAAGCATTTAGTGAGACAAGGAAGAGAATCCAATAATTCAAAAAGTTCAAAATGCAAAACTAGTCAAGACTTTATGCAAGAATGCAACATGTAGTACTTCAGAAAATCATCCATCCTTGGTATTTGTGTGAATTGTTATGTTTTGATGTTTGCGATGAAGTGTAGTGTTGTTTGTTGGATGTCATGCTTCTGATTTTTGCGATATTTTGTGATGTCGTGAATGTTTGAAAATTTTTGAACCAATTAATGCCCCTAGCTGAGTGTGCCTCTTGATATGATCATGTACAGTGATTACCAAGCCATGGTGGGATGTGGTAAGAGGATAGATACAGATGGATAACCTAGGATAGTGACTACGTTAAGTATATCCTGAATGAATATATGCTAAGTGTCGGGCGATGGCCGATAGTGTTTTGATGGATAAGATGGCATGGAGATAGATAGAGGAGCCGTTCTTTCACAAGAGCGCCTGTTTACCAGGTTTTCACCATTTGTTTTTATTTGTACTCTCTGTTTTTGCTTTTTCTGGATTTTTTTGATTTTTTTGTTTGTTTTTGGCTTTTTCTGTGCATTAGGCTACTTTAAGTATAATACTTCTTCAGATGAATGCTGTTAGTTGGTTCATTGAGCACATCTCCGTCTGAAGTTGTTAGTTGATAAGAACCTGATCCATAGACTGATATGATGACATAGGGACCCAACCAATTAGGTTCAAATTTCCCTTTCTTTTCTTGATCTTATTGATTTCTTGGATTTTCTTTGAGGACTAGGTCACCAACCTTGAAGTTGCGGGGAATGACCTTGTGATTGTAGCTCCTGCACATGTGTTGCTGATATGCTTTGAGATGAGTATAAGCATGTTGGCGTCTTTCATCTAATAGCTCAAGTTCTTGCAGTCGGTTAACTCGATACTCTTCATCTGGGATTAAGCCTTTCAAAGAAACTTTGAGAGATGAGATCTCTACCTCCAGGGGCAAAATGGCTTCTGATCCATATACCAATGAGTATGGTGTTGCGCCTGTAGTTGTGCGGATGCTGGTTCGGTATGCCCAAAGTGCTGGATTGAGTTGTACGTGCCAATCTTTGCCTGCATCATTCACTATTTTCTTGAGGATTTTCAGTATTGTCTTGTTAGATGCTTCCGCTTGACCATTTCCCTGCGGGTAGTATGGTGTAGAGAACCTATATTGGATTTTGAATTTGTCACATAGTTCTTGGACATCTTGATTTTTGAAGGGTTTTCTATTATCTGTGATGATGGAACTTGGAATACCATATCTACAGATCAGATAATTGAGGATAAAGGAGGCAATTTGTTTCCCAGTCACTGTGGTCATGGGAACTGCTTCTATCCATTTGGTAAAGTATTCTGTTGTTGTTATAATGAACTTGTGTCCATTTGATGATGAAGGATGAATTTTGCCAACTAGGTCCAGTCCCCACTGACAAAAGGGCCAGGATGTTGTAAATGGCTGCAGTTCTTGTGCTGGTGCATGTATCAGATTACCATGGATCTGGCATTTATGACATTTCTTGGCGAAATGATATGAGTCTTTCTCCATTGTAGGCCAGTAGTATCCCATTTTTAGAAGTTTTTTAGCAAGAGTAGTACCACTTGAATGTGTGCCACAGATACCTTCGTGAAGTTCGTGTAAAGCAGAATCGGAATCATTACGATCAAGGCAACGAAGAAGAGTACCATCGAGACCTCGATGATACAAAGTATCGGCAGTAAGGGTATAATGGGCAGCTTGTCGAATAAAGTTACGTTTTTGGTTATGGGATTGGTCAATGGGTAAGATATTATGCTTGAGATAGTCGTATATTGGTCCATATAACGAAGAATCGGAACCAGTTAAGGCATAGATAACATGGGATTCAGAGTGGTCATAGGCGGGGGAGAACAGTTGCTCTACCAGGAACTCGTAACGACTCTGTTGCTCTGGAATTTGTAGTAGTGAAGCGATTGTAGTCATTGCATTGGCTACTTTGTTGTTCAACCTTGGTATTTGTTCGAAGGTGATGTGCACAAAATACTGTTTGAAGTCATCCACCATTCATTTGTAGGGTAGTAGCTTGTCGTCCTTTGTCTGATAGTTGTTATTGATTTGATTGATGACTAGTTGTGAGTCTCCATAGACTTTTAACTCTGTGATTTTCCATTCGACGGCCATTTTGATGCCTATGACCAATGCTTCATATTCAGCCATATTATTTGTGCATGGAAACATAAGCCTATATGATCTTGGTATGGTGTGTCCTTCAGGAGTGATGAATATAATGTCGGCCCCTGAACCATGTTGTGTATAGGATCCGTCAAAGTATAGGGTCGAGTGTTTGGTAGAAAGAGCAAGAACATCTCTGTCTGGAAATTCAACCTTCATGGTTTGTTTTCCTGGTAGTAGTGCTTCAGCCAGTTGATCTGCAATTGCTTGTCCTTTGATGGCTCATCTTTCTGTGTATTGGATGTCGAATTCACTGAGAATCATGACCCATTTAGCCAATCGACCTATAAGAGTGGCTTTGCTGAGTAGATATTTGAGAGGATCAATTTTTGCCACTAGCTTTATAGTGTGTGCTAGCATATAATGTCAGAACTTCTGAGATGTGAAGGCCACTGTTAGGCAAGCTTTTTCAATGAATGTATAGTTGAGTTCATAGCCATTCAATGTCCTACTGATGTAATATATGGCGCGTTCCTTTCCTTGTTGATCTTCTTGTGCCAATAGTGCCCCCAGTGATATATCGGTTGTTGAGATATATAGGATAAGTGGCTTTCCTACGACTGGTGGTACTAGAACTGGTGGGTTCATCAGGTACTATTTGATTTGGTAAAAATATTCTGCACACTTGGCCTCCCATTTGAATGGTACATTTTTGTATAGTAAATGGTTAAATGATAGACTTTTATCTGCTAGTTGAGTGATGAATCTCCTGATTGATTGAAGTCGGCCTTGTAGAGATCTGAGTTGATTGATATTCTTTGGTGGTGGCATGTCCATAATGGCTTGTACCTTTGCGGGATCCACTTCAATACCTTTAGCTGAGACTATGTAGCCTAGTAACTTGCCTGATGTAACCCCGAAGACACACTTCTTAGGGTTAAGCCTGACTTGGAATTTCTCCAATCGATCAAAGATCTTCGTTAGGATGCCAAGATGTTAAGCTCTAGTGAAAGATTTGGCTAGTAAATCATCCACATAGTCTTCCATAAATGTGTGCATCATGTCATGGAATATTGTGGTCATTGCTCTTTGATAAGTGGCCCCTGCATTCTTTAAGCCAAAAGGCATAACATTCCAACAGTACGTTCCCCAAGGATAGGTGAATGCTGTTTTATCTTGATCTTCAGGAGCTATTTTGATTTGATTATAGCCTGAGAAACCGTCCATTAGTGAGAGCATTGCATGGCCTGCTGTGAGATCTACAATTATGTCGATACTTGGCAGAGGAAAGTCATCTTTTGGACAAGCTTTGTTGACATCTCTGAAGTCAATGCAGATTCTGATACTACCATCTGGTTTTGATACTGGAACGATGTTGGAAATCCACTCTGCATAGTCAATGGGTCGAATGAATCCGACGTCTAATAGTTTCTTTAGTTCAGTTTTGACCATGAGTGCTACCTGTGGATTCATCTTTCGTAGCTTTTGCTTGACTGGCTTAACTCCTGTAGAAAGGGACAAGTGATGCATGATTAAGTGTGGATCTACTCCGGGCATATCAGCATACAACCAAACAAAGTTGATTTGCTGTCCTTTAAAGAAGATGATGAATGTCGATCTTTCTTCCTCTGTTAGAGATTCTGCAAGGTGTATGTTTCTGGCTGCTTCTGTTGTACCAATGTTGATTGATTGAGTGGGCTCAATCAAAATGGGTGATCGCTCATGAAAGTGCTTAGGAAGAGTGTCAAGTCTCCCATCGTTAGGTGCCTTAAAAAGGTTTTCACCCTCAGATGCGTCCTTTATTTTTACTTTTTTATGATCTAGAGCTGCCATTGACTGGTTTTCAGCATCAGATCCTTTATTTGTTGTATTTTTGAGACTGAGAGACTTGGCACTCCCTGATTGATAGATATCTTTATTTTGTTCACTGGTAGAGCCTGTTTCGGGATTTACGGTACATAGGTAATGGATAATAGATGCATCATCTGAGAAAATTGGTATATCATGGATTTCAGGTTCATCCCAATCGATGAGGTCAGGAAAGACAAGTGGTAAGGAATCGTTGGGTGGATCAAGTTTGGCTACTGTAAGTGTTAGGATAGAGTTTTCATCGTGCTGGGTTTTGGTTTTAAAGAAGTCCAGGATTTCATCGAGGTCCTCGATGGTATCATTCTCCACATAGACCTATTCATAATGTTTCTGTTCGCTTTCCTGGGTGTCATAGATATTTTGTGGTCCAAATTCAAGAGGTCTATCTTCTGCGTTATATTCTTCTTGAGAAAGGGATATAGAATCAGTATCATCCGGGATATCGGTAGTAGCATTGGAGTAGGTACCCCATTCATATTCATTGGAATCTGTCTCATAGGTATCATCCCAGATTCTATCTGTGCTGCAAACAGGTGTGTTGTATGGTGAAAACAAATCTTTGATGATTGATATCATTTTGATGGTTTTTGTAGATTCTGTATCAAAGCCGTCTTCTACTTGCTGGATTTGTTCATAGACTGTGCTTCCTCGAGGAGGAATAATGGTATTTGGAGATGACATGATTTGTTCTTGAAATATTGGTGTTTGAATATGAGCTACTGCTGCAGATAGGGCCTTCTTATGACTTAGAAGCTTTTCCTGATGTAACTTCTGATCTTGACATTTCCGTGCCTTGCGGATTGTTTCTCCTGATTCAAAAAGTGCTTCCTGCCAGGATTCTTCTTTGTACTTCTTCTTTTCCTTCCATTGAGGTTTTGTAGTTGTGTGTGTCCGCCGTTTCAATAGGAACGTGAGTTTAGAACCCAATCCTACTTTGTTTCTACTAGGTTGTGAAGGAAGATCTATAGGTTCAGTGACTCCTTCTTTGCGTTTCCCAATAGGTCCTTTACCGCCATATCCCATTTGCTTCATGATTAAGTAGCCTTTTCCATACAGGTGTGTTGGTAGAACAATGTCCAGAGCGGCTGCTCTATGATCTTCTTCCTCATCTTTGTATAACCAGCTAAGAACGTCCTTGTCTTTTGTTTCATGTGTTAGAGTAACCAATTGGATGAAGGTACCATCAAATTTAGTGATGGGCTGAGTAGCCAGTTGTGTTGATGTAGTAGGCAAACCATGTGATCTAGGTGAGGTTGGCAATTTTGCCAAATATAAAGGCTCCAAAGAGTATTCTCCCATGCCTTGGTCTTTGATTTGCATTTTCTGCTTGAAGTCTCCCCATAACGAGTTGGGCTTTGCTGTTTGTAGATCTGATGTCAAGGATCGCTGCTTTTCTCTATTATGAGGAACCAAACTGTCTTGGGCTGCCCCCATTGCGTTGCAATGTTGAAATGGATCCTGATCAGCTGATATGGAGATTTCTTGTCCATCGTAAGGAAACTTGACACACTGGTGATATGTAGAAGGTACTGCTTGCATTTCATGTATCTAGGGTCGTCCTAACAAGATATTGTAAGTGAGATCAATATCTAAGACCTGACATATAGTCTCCTTTTGTACTGGTCCTACTTGAATAGGTAATATCACTGTTCCTTTAGAGGACCTTTCCTCATCATCATATGCCTTTATGGTAATTTTCTTGCAAGGATCAATAGATTCTTCTGAGAAGCCTAATGCACGGATAAGCTTTAAAGTACATATATTAAGTCTGGCTCCTCCATCTATTAAGACTCTTTTTACTCGGTGTTTGCAAACAATGACTTCAATATGGAGAGGAGTATTATGTGAATGACTCAAGGAAGTATTGTCATGCTCTGAGAAGGTGAGGTTATGAGGTCCTGTCATATGGGCGACCATGGCTTGAAATCTGTCTGTATCCAGATTTTGAGGTACATTTGTTTCCAATAGCGCTTGCTCCAATATGTCTTTGTGCTTTGGTGATAGTTGCAATAATTCCAAGATAGATATCTGAGCTGGAGTCTTGCGTAGTTGGCTAACCAAGTCATAGTGGATTTTTGGTGTGACAGTTGTAGGTGCAGTATGTCCCTTCAAGACATATTTCTGAGTTCGGGTTGTTACATTGATAGACTTGTGATCATGTCGATCTCGAATGGTGATGACATTGACTTGATGATCTTCAACTGATATGTGGTTGATGGTGTTGTTGTAGATGTGATTAATACGAGCTCCATGTGTATCATCTGAAGTTGATGCTCCATCTTTGTTGTAATTTGGGAGAGGATTTTTGAAGGCTCCGTGATTACCATTTGTTTTGAGACCATCGACCGTTTAGTCACCTCGATCAATCATGTCCTGCATTATGTGTTTTAATCTCATGCACTCGTTTGTTCTATGACCCTTATTGCAATGGAAATCACAATAGTGCGAATCATTCCACCAAGGTGGTTTGATTGGGGGTTCATAGTTGTTGATTGGAGGCAAAGAAAGAATCTTATTTGCCAAAAGTTCTTTGAATGTTGATTCTAATGATTGTCCCAGTGGTGTGAAGATACGCTTTTGGAAATTGTTTGTGTTATTGCGTGAATTGTTGTCAGGTCCTGGATTCATGTTTTTGCTTTGAGTATCGTTGGTATTGTTGGTGTTGAGTTGTCCTGAATCAGTGTTTGGTGCATATGTGTTAGCACTGGGAGTAGCATTTTTAGGATTTTTTGGATTTCTCGATAATGCAAGCACTGGTTGCTTAGATTTGGGATCATATGATTCATTGTTGCCTTCGTTTTTGTTTCGAGTCCAAAATCGAGATTTGTCAAGGTTGGCGTTGTTCTGATTATTGTAGTTTGATGAATTTGTTCCTTCTTTGCAGAATTTGAGTGTTCTCTTTTTGACACATGCTTCTTCTACTTGAATGCCATTTTCAATTAATTTAGCGAAAGATGGTATACATTGAAGTTTTAGTCTGTAACTCATTTCACCATTCAGGTTATCGATGAAGATTTCCATTTTCTCCTTTTCAGGAATATCTCGAGGATATCTGGATACTATGTGTCACCAGCGTTGAAGGAACACCATGAATGTTTCATTGTTCTTTTGTTTGGTGTTGCAAACATCTAGCATGGTTATGGCATGTTGGATGTTGTAGGAATAGTGGTTTATGAATTTGTTAACCAATTCATCAAATGATCTGACAGGTGGCAAAATTTTGGATAACCATTCCATGGTTTGCCCTCCTAGGCTCCTGGGGAATAACCTCATTAAATAGGTGTCATCATGAGCAAATTCAAGACTTAGTGTGCAAAATTCTTGAACATGATCTCGGGGATCACTTTTCCCATCGTATTTATCAAATTTGGGAACGTCCGAGTTTGGAGGAAAAGGCACCATGTTCAATCTTCTGTCAAATGGATAAGGACAGATTTCGTTTAAAGAGTACCGTACTGTTGTCCCTTGTTGCATATCTTGTATTTGTCTTTGCAACATTTGCATTTGTTGAGTAAGAGCAATCAAAGGCGCATTATCTTGCCAAGGGAAGAGTTCTTCTCTCGTATTTGTTCTTAGCTAAAAAGGTGTGGTAAACGATATGTTTTGTTCTGGAGTTTCGAGCTCAGGTATACGCATTTCTAGTATGCGTTGTTCTGGAATATGTTGTTCAGGTATGTGAGTTTCTCCTTCTCTTTGTTGTTCTTGATATGTATATTGTCGAGACCCAGTTTGAAAAATGTTTGCATCGAAATCTTCAGGAAGTTTAACGCCTTTTACTTGTAAGCATGAGCAGATACTTTTCTTTGTCATTTTCCATGAGCTTTTCTACAAGTTTTTGGAAGGAAGGGTTTTCCTGACATTCCCGAAGAAGTGCTTCAGTAATTTCAATTTCTTCTACGAGTGGAACTTCAAAAGGATTTGATAATCTGCGATTCATACTTGATTCTGCGTGTGTCTCACTTTGTTTGTCTCGTTGAGAACAAGTGACAGGCATTTTAGTAGAAACTTTCAGTGATGAAAGGAACAAAAGTCTCTTTGATATGTTGCTCGAGGGTTGGTGGTTCTGGTCGAGGTGTGTTATATGTGATGCACTCGTCAGGTAAGAATGCTGGATTGATTTTTCCGCCGCGGTTTATGGTTTGATTAAAAGAAGACTTTTGACAGTATGCTCTTGTCTTCAAGGGTTCTTTGTCAAATTCGCTAGATTTGTTTTGGATATACTTTTTGACATGATGAAAGAATACTCGATGAGATTTGAAGAGTTGACGATTGATGTATAAAAACTTGTTTCTCTTGATGAATTTGGAAAAACTAGGTTGTTGTTTATTCAACGTGATGTTACGATAGAGGTTCTTTCTTTTCAGAATAAGGGGATTAGTCATGCATGTGTGATCAATGGTGTCCTTTGATTTGTTTGGATTCAGTTGATTCTTGTTTGAAAATTTTCAAATCTTACTTTATTAGAGTGAAGGTTTAGATGCCCCTTCACGACAAAGCGTGTCAAATGATATGGATAAAAGCTTCCCGATCTGGAGACTGAATTTGACAATTTGAAGATTTTAAACAAGTGTTTTTGAGATAAAATCCGTAAGGTGGTAAAGGATTTGGTTGATACTGATGATGAAATTTTTCGGATTATGATAGGAGAGACATCCTCTATTGTGCGATTCGTTTTAGGATTCTGACAACTTTGTTTGACACAAATTTTGCTCAAGAAATAGTTTAAATGATTTGTTTTTGTCACTCTGGTTTGATGAAAAATGATGTTTGACGAAAAAGGCTTCTAAAAGGTTTTTGAAATTTCAAAAAATTTCTCGGTTTTGCCCTCTATTTTTCTATTTTTGTATCACGCGCTAGAACAGAGTCTATATGCGCTACTGGATTTACTTGATGCACTAAAGGAATGAGCACACGCGCTAAGCTGCCCCTAGACGTGCGCTAAAGTTTGGACTTTCTTAAAATGGCGGTCTAACAGCTGAAAAGTTTATGCGCTATCCTAGGTCTTCGATGTGCTAACTGTTCGACCTTATGCACTAATGTTTCTATGCCACGCGCTAAACTGTTTCTTCCACGCGCTAAAGTTCGGACTGTTGAAAATTGTTATCGAATTTTTTGAAAAAGCTACGTGCTATACTGGGCCTGTCACGCGCTAACTTTTAGACTTTATGTGCTAATTTTTGGTTCCTACGCACTGAGATGTTGCTTCCACATGCTAGACTATTGTTGGGATGCGCTAAAGGACTTTACACTATTTTATTGTATGATGAAAATGCTACTGTGTTGATCCTACGTGCTAATTTGAGGTTTGGATGCGCTAACAGAAGTATTCCACATGCTAAGAGGTTGCTCTTATGCGCTAAATAGCGATGATTTTTTCTTTTGGTTGATTTCTTGAGGATTTTGAATTTTGTTGAGAAATTTTCAAGTGTGATGGATGATTTTTTGAAATAATAAATGCAAGCACAGCACAAAAAGTACAACCATTTTGCCTAATCTAACAAAAAGTGTATGTTCTTGCAAGGATGTGTTCAAATCCTCGATGTTATAACAGGTTTGGATACAAGTAATACACTTCAGAAAGACTCTTTAGTCATGGGTCATAAATAACATCATAGCCCACTAGTCTCGATACTCCGTCAGCTCAAACAACCGTGTCACCCCCTAGAGGGCGCCCGTTTTTTTGCTTTTTGCCAGAAATTAATTCAAAGTGAATTGCTTCATAGTTGAGTAGTTATCTTGGGAGATATATGGTGAGTAATCTTGGGGGTGGATTCTTCCCCACCCTTGCACTATGATGTTATAAATGTCTGGTTACTGACTCAGCTCAAAGTTTCTATTTCTATGGTTCATAATCAGGCTTCCCGTTCGGCTGTCAGTGATAAAATCCCTCAGGAGGCTTCCCAACTTTTAGAACAAAGGCTTTACGTATCTCAAGGATACTGGGGGAAGGCTAATCACTGCGCGCAACCGTTGAAAAGGACTTTCGTCACTTTCCACATTTGATTATAGTGGGTTGGAATTCTTGGCGTCAAAGCCGTTCCCCACTTAGGCCGTTCCCTTCACACCGGCCATAAACGGCTTTAAGAGTTGATTGCAACTTCTCGGGAAGGCAAGCCTGTTAAAGGATGTAAATGCTTGAATTTAAAGAAAACTGTAAGAGTGGGCTGGATTTTTGATCACTCAATTAAGGGGAGAGCATATTCCTTCCACTTTCAAGACAAAGCAATCAAATTGTTTATTTTATCCTTTCAAATCAGTGGTTTGCTAAAATCTATGCGGAGATGTTGCTCCACAAAAACATGATGTTCATTTTATCTTAAAAGAATGATTTTTTGATCTATGAAAAGGAAATGGTCAACAAAGCAAATTTTTTATTTTGCGGTCAACAAAAGAAATCGGTTAAAAGAAATGGCGTCCGCTCCACCTGCAAGCAATTTGTTAGAGTCTTGCAAGAAAACTAGAAAAGGAAAATGTTAAAGAATTTGGGGGACTTCCACAAGTCTAAAATTTCAGTTCGGTTACAATAAATTTTTTTTTTTTTTTTTTTTCTCTATCTGTGATGTGCTACAGAATGGACTGCACACGCTACACTAAAAACTAGATGTGCTAAACTGATGTTCTTCTGCGCTATACTATTGCCTAGATGCACTACTCTGTGAGTTAGAAGCGCTGCTCTCTTTTTTTTCTTTCTTTCCCATGCTGAGACCTACAGGAAAATTAAAAATTCGATGTGCTAACGTTTGAGTTGCACGCGTTGGATGATGGACTATAAGCACTGAACTGTGGATCGCATGTGCTATTCTATTTATTGAATGCGCTACTCTGTGTTTCGCCCATGTCGAGACCTACAGGAAAATGTTAGAGGGGTCATGCACTGAAAAAAGGACTTCATGCGCTAGAGTGTAGACCCCACGCGCTAAACAGTAAGCGGGATGCGCTAGACTATCAATTAGATGCGCTAGGGAATGTTTCCCACGCGTTGATTCCTGTTTCCCGCGGACCTGCAAAAGTGATTAATTTGAAAAATCGATTTGTTATTTGGGGTCGGGCCCCATGGTGGGCGCCAGAAATGTATGCGGAAAAAGTGGGTGAATAAAACTTAATATGTGAAAATTTAGTTAAATCCTAGTCCACACACACACACAGGACTTCTTGATGCAAGCTATGGAGTAATAACATATTACTCAGCTTCCTAAGGAGGGTCCTATGGTTCTCTATCTCACAATGTCCCTCAAACCAATGTTTTTGCTCTCAGATCACTGAGCAAAATGGTTTAGGGATGACAAATGCAAGAACGAGGGATGCACTGATAGTTTTTAGGATGAGATGTGTTAAGCTATGTATGATCTTAGAAATGCAATGAACTAGATGATAAGATGACAAGATTAGTATGAATACTCTCCTAGCATACTATATTTAATCTATGATTGAGCTAAAAATGATAAAAAAATCATTCTAAACATGCATATTAGTCTAATTCCTGATCTAAAAGAGGCTAAATGAGGAGCATATATGAAATGAGAAAGCTTTAAAGAATTTGAGCATAAGTGTAATGCTTCAAATTTGAAAGATGATTCTTTTTAAATGGAGGAATGAGAGCTCTATTTATAGCACAAACAGGGCAATGGATGGTCAAGATTGAATGGTTTAATCAAGGGTTGAGTTTGAAAGTTGGGGATCCATGTGCACAATTGGCACCAATGAAATGGTAACAAGTGTCAACATAAGGTTGGGTTGAAAGAAGGGGTTGGAAGCATTGAATGCTTGAGAAGCCTCATGGTTATCTAGAGGCTAAGGGTCAAGTCTAAGTTAGGATTACCCACTGGATTAGGAGTTAATCCAAGGATAAACCTTTTTGCAAATGATTAAGAGATAATCATGGTCAAAGCATTAAAGGCCTGATGAGACCTTTGGGTTGGGTAGAGGTTGAGTCAAAACAAATGTTTTAACCATGTAAGAGGGTTTGAATTAACCATTAATGGTTATTGGAGACTTTGGGGATTAAGTGGTTGAAGGTTGGAAGCCTTCAATGGTTTTCAAAGACTTTGAGCCATTTAGTGGTTGAAGGTTGAAAGCCTTTAATGGTTATCAAAGACTTTGAGGTTTTGAGAAGTGACTTCCCTTTGCTTAGGGATGTGACAAAGTTTAGAGGAGAGGTTAGGTTAATTAGAAGTGATTAGAAGATTCTAGAAGGGATTAGAAAGGGGTTTGGGATTTTGCAAGTGGATGGAGGGAGAATAGGATTTAATTGAAATAATTTAATTCAATTTGGTTGTAATTTGGGGAAATTAAATAAATTAGATTTATTCAATTTAGGATAACTATTTAATTAAATTTGAATTTAATTAAAAGTGGATAGGGGGGATTTAATTGAATAAAATGATTTATTCATTAAATGGTATAATGAATTTAATTTAAATAAATTGAGTAATTTACTTAATTAAATAGAGGAAGGTGGATAATTTAATTAAATTGGATTTAATCAAATAGAGAAATGAACATAAAATATTCATTTAGGAATGTGGTCATTTTTATACGTCTACAGTTAGATTTACTCTTTAAGAAATATACCTATGTCGTACTGAAATCATCAATAAATAAAACATAATATATAGATTTTCCAATCGAAGGAACATCTACAGGACCAAACACATCATAATGAATACGATCTAAAACACCACAAGTTTTATAAGAACTCAAGTAAAACTGAACGCGGTTTTATTTTCCATAAATGCAATGCTCATAGAAATCAAAGTCAAAATTACAATCATTCAAACCTTCAACAAGGCTTTTATTTTTTAAGGTCCTTAGACTCTTTTCTCCAATGTGGCCAAGCCTCTGGTGCCATAACATAGTCTTCTCTATAGGTAACTTTACTTTAGAAGAAAGAGCACCCTTAGGTAGCCAAAAGCCATTTCCATCTATTGAAGGTGAAACCCTGAAATATTCCACAAATTTACTTTTTACAGAAGTGCTATTACACTCAACAATGTATGCATCTAGCTTATACAAAGTGCCGAACATGACACCTCTAGCAATTACCATAGCACCCTTAATCATCTTACATCCTGCTTTAGAAAACACTACTTACACACCCGCATATATCAGTTTGCTCACAGATAACCAGGAATATGCAACACACCATTAATCCTTTTTATTCTACCATCAAAAAACCTGATTCTAACTTTACCTCGACCAACAATGTCTAAATGTGAATCATCACACAAGTACACCTTACCTCCATTAAATTCTTCATATTCAGAATACCAATCTGTATTGGCAGTCATATGAAAAGATGCACCTGAGTCAATTAACTAGGCATCATTACCTACATGAGTCGCCAAAGTTGCAATAAATGCATCACCATCTTCCTTCTCGGACTCTGAATCAGAATCAATCTTCTTATTTTCTTCTTTGTAGTCCTTACGGATGTGACCTAGTTTACCACAATTCCAACAAATGACTTTGGACTTTCTAGGAGATTTCGATCTCCCTCTCGATTTGGACTTATTACGCTTCTCATTCTTCTTGCCTTTCTCCTTAGGTCTTCCACAAATAGTTAGGGCTTCCTTCGAACTATGGGATACCTTCCTTCGCATTTGTTCACCAAGTAAGGTATCCACTACATCTTCAGACTTTAAAACATTTTAAGTACTACTGATAGCCATAACAAGAGAATCCCACAAATCAGGCAAAGAACAAAGCAAGATATGAAATTTCTCCCCTTCCTTCATCTTAAAAGCGACATATACTAATTGAGCCACCAACATATTGAATGCTTCCAAGTGGTCCGGAACTCGTCCACCCTCTTCCATCTTCAATGAATACAATTTTTTCGTCAAGAAAATTTGATTTAATAAAGATTTTACTTGATACATTTCACCAAGCTTAGTCCATAGCTTATTTGCAGTGTTTTCTTCATGTACATTGATTAGAACAGAGTCTGTCGGGCATAGTCTGATTAGACCCTTGGATTTTTGATCCATAACATCATACTGAGCCACCACAGTAGGATTTGAGGGCCTTTGGACATTCACATCAACAACATTCTATAGATCTCAATCTATTAGTAGATCTTCCATCTTCAGCTTCCACATCTCAAAATTTGTTCCATTAAATTTTTCCACCTCTATTTTCCTTGATGAACTTGCCATCTAAAAATTCCTGCAACAAGATCAAAAAGTGTCTTTTGCAAAAGCTCCCACTCAAATATGGATTAGTTCAAAAAACCCAACAACCCACAACTGAAACCAAAGGCGATCAAGCTCTGATACCACTTGTAAGGAAGTTAATTAGCAAAACAACTTCCTACACTAACCTTGAGAGGAGTGTAATGCAATTTTTTTTATAGATCATCACAATAGTTACATAAAATAGAAATAGATATGATGCTCTGCAAAAGAGGGTTAGAAAATCTGTTTGAAGACAACACACACACAAGACCAAAAACGTCAGTGTTAGCAACAAAAGATTATTCTAAACAGGCATATCAAAAGAGATACTAAAAGCATGAGAGAATATTTAACTAAGGAAGTTAATATGATGAGGCATCTCCTAATGCCTCCTAACATGCTCTTAGATCCTTCTCCTTTGTTCCTCTCCTCTCCAAGTTCCAAACTAGTGTAGCTCTCAACAACTTTTTGCACTATGGATGCTTATGGAGGTTTGAGATTGAAGTATTTGCTCTAAATGTGAATAAAAAACTAATACTAGATGTTATGATGCTAAAATGATTTATTTTAAACCAAAGTGACAAGATATTAGTGATTTATGCTAAATGCTCTCTAAAATTCTCTATAACTTAGATGCATACAAGTTTTCAGGATCTAGATTATGAAGAAATGAGCTCTATTTATAGGAAAAATGGAGCAATGGATGGTTGAGATTGACTAATCTCAACAAGGGTCAAGATTGAATGATATTCAATCCATGTGATGACTTTCAACCCAATCCCAAGATGACAAGTGTCCATATGAGATAGGTTGAGAGGAGAAGGAATAAGCATTAAATGCTTGACATGAACTGAGAGTTAACTTAGGAGTTAAGGTCAAGGGTAGGTTGAATGAATAAATTATTATTCAAAGAATAAAACTTTTATCCAATGGATAAACTCTTGTGCAAAGGCAAAAGAGATAACCATGTTCAAAGCAATAAATGTTTGAGGAGACACATGAGTGCAAGTTGAAATAACCATAAATGGTTATGTAAGAGACATAAATGGTCATGCAAGAGCCATTAGTGGTTTTGGAAGACTTTGGAAGTTAAATTGTTGAACACACAAAGCATTAAATGTTTTTCAAAGACTTTGAAGTCTTTGAGAAGTGACTCCAAGTTGCTTAGGAATGTGACAATAATTAGGGGATGGATTAGGCTAATTAGGAAGGGGTTAGAAGATAATGCAATATCTAAGAGAGAAGCTATGGATATATTAGGATTGATAGCCTGTTAAATGTGGATGTTTATAGAACCTTTTGAGTATAACCTGTTGGATTAGTGACCTAGTTGTTTGAGCTAGTTTGAAAATATGTGATGGTTTAGAGACTAGATCGGTTGAGCTATTTTGTCATTAGCTCCTTTCTTGGTAAAGAACATAATAACTGAAAATGAAGGATAGCTAGATCGATTGATCATATAGAATAGTAGCTATAATAATTCCCTGAATGATCAATCTCTCTAAGACCCACAACTTGAAAATCTTGAATTGTTGAACACTTAAACTCAAGACATTCTCCATCGTCCATTTCCACTAATTTTATGGCAGCTGATAACCCATAGCCGCCATAAAATATAACTTAATATATCCATAGCTTCTCTCTTAGATATTCATCATTGATTAGGCTAATTAGGCTAATTAGGAAGGGGATGAATATCTAAGAGAGAAGCTATCAATCCTAATATATCCATAGCTTCTCTCTTAGATATTCATGGGGATGAATATCTAAGAGAGAAGCTATCAATCCTAATATATCCATAGCTTCTCTCTTAGATATTCAACCCCTTCCTAATTAGCCTAATTAGCCTAATCAATGTTGATGTTTCATAATTAGGGGATTGATTAGGCTAATTAGGGAGGGGATGAATATATAAGAGAGAAGCTATAGATATATTAGGATTGATAGCTTGTTAAATGTTGATGTTTATAGAACCTTTTGAGTATAACCTGTTGGATTAGTGACCTAGTTGTTTGAGCTAGTTTGAAAATACGTGAAAATTTGTGAATTTGGTTTAATGAATTAATTAAAATAAATTGAATAGTTTATTTAAATGATAGGAGAATGTTTGAAAATGAATTAATTAAATGTTAATTTAATTAATTGATGGCTTAGTGGGTTTTTAATCAAATAAATAGGAAATATTCATTTAATTAAACTGGACAAATTTATGTGACTACCCCTCTTTGAGACGGTGCGGTTTATCGCGTCATTTCAAAGAAAGAAAAAAAATAGGTGTGAAGAAATGCCCCATAAAATATTAATTTAATGGGTGGTATGCCCCCTCAAGAGATGGGCTGAAAATTTTTGAAAAATTGGGCGATCTCTCGAAAAAGAATGAAAATTGGCGAGGTGATAGAAGAAAAGAAGTTAGCAATATGAGTGAAAAATAGAAGAAATCAAGAGAAGATGGAGAAATGGGAGGCTTGGGAAGTTCACGGGGACCACGACAGTGAGTGAAGGAGAGTTAGGGGTATGGCGAAGGGTTTATATGGGGAGAAAGGAGTGAAAACAAGGTCATTTGTTACCGCGACCATAATGAATTCAAAGCTCTGATAGTGACATTTTGGAGGAGCAAGCAACAGTCAGGATGTCGGTACCCATTGTAGAGCACCGATTTGAGTGAGTCTGTCGATTCCAGTGGCCAGAGGACTATGGACCAGTGGTACGCAAATTTGAAATTTTGAATTTTATGCATTTTTGACATGTTTTTTGCTGAGTCCAAGTTGAGTTAGGACAATAGCGCTGAAACTATGTTTTGGCGCTTTTGTGCTGCAATGGCGCTATTGTGCTATTGTTTGAGCGCTTGTAAAAATATAAGCGCTATTGTATGCATGTTTGAGTGCTATTGTGTGTTTAGCACTTTTGAGGGGTCAATTGAGCACATTTGATGTGAAGCAGTGCTATCGCATATGCATTGTAGTGCTTTTGCAATTTGAGCACTTTTGTATGGTTGATTAAGTGGTTTTGTTAGGGGATTAGCACTATTGTCTAGAAATTAGCGCTTTTGTTTGCAAGATAGCGCTTTTGCTTAGGAAAAATAGATGCCCCAGTTTGTGTGAACAAAATCTCCCGATGCCAGTGATGGATGGATACGGATATGAAGTGAGAGTTGTTTTGAACCATAGCAGCTCTGATGAGACTTAGGTCATTAGGATAAATGCCTGTTGAAGTCTAGGTGTGCCATGATTGCTTACCTATTAAGACCCGAAGATACTTGATCAAAATATCTGTTGATAGTCTAGGTTTGAACTTTTTAGAAAGTTTGAAAATAAAACAACTAATGATGATTGATTGACGCATGTGTGTAGGAGGATCTACGCATCTTACAATTGCACGAGAGACATCCGACTACACAGGGGCTACGCGATCGGCTGATAGAGGCCGAGATTGATTGCATTGCAGCAATTGGGTTGTATGATGTGATGCATATGCCTATGATTCAGATGAATCACGGTTTGATTAAAGCCTTGGCAGAGCGCTGGCACAGTGAGTGAGACCTGCATGTTTTGCTTAGCACAGGGGGAGATGACTGTGACATTGGAGGATGTGTGGCGCATCCTGCATATTCCCATTCGGGGTGAGCTGGTCACATATGATAGATCATAGGGGACTCTAGTGGTGCAAAGATTCTTCGATGAGGATGTGTACATTGATGACGGTTCGATAGCCTAGGAGGATATCGTGACTTTGTACGAGCAATTACCAATAGTTTTGTCTAGGATCGTGGGAGGGCTATTGTGTCTGGATAGACAATCACATGGTCTGGCCATTGGGTGGGGACATTTTATAGAGTAGATGATGACAGATGGGACCCAACTTGCCTCGGGACTGTGCATGTTAGCGCACATGTATCAAGAGCTGCATGAGGTAGTGTATCGCAGGAGAGGCTTCTTGGCAGTGGGAGTGACACTGCTGCATATATGGGCATGGGAGAACTTACCAGTGATGCGACTAGTGAGTTTGAGATTCTGGGCAGTTGACCAACCCTATATGTTCATGTATAGTGGTATGATGAGTCAGCCCCACCTGGGGAAGTTAGAGTGGTGGTGGCAGGTGCTGGATGACATGGATGTAGTGATTTGGAGACCCTACATTGAGTGCGAGCCCTGGGAGGATGATGCAGAGGCATTGCCATATGTATTCATGACCCGATTCCTCATTGGGAGGACATGCTATGATGTAGAGAGACAGGTGCTGGGCAGAGTGATGAGACAGTTTGGGCGGTAGCAGGGATTGCCGAGGGGATCAAGAGAGTATGCCAGAGTGGTCTGAGAGAGATATGCATGGGGGCCAATACTTTCGTATGATCAGGCATTGGCAGAGTTCTAGGTGTTATAGGCGAGGCCATGGGATATACGACTGAGGGTGGTAGATGCAGGAGTATTGGAGGAGTATACACAGTATATGGCAGCTCATCCGATTCCACGGATATTAGATCCAATAGAGCCAATTCCTGATTTTGAGGAGGAGAGGGGACAGAGACGGAGGAGAGGAGGAGGTCAAGGACCGATGATAGGTGGACGAGGGAGGGGGGATGGTGGAGGTGGAGGAGGAGGAGGAGATGGTGGTGGAGGTGGAGGAGGAGGAGGAGGAGATGGTGAAGGAGGTGGCTTAGGTGGTCGGGTCCAGCAGAGAGGGAGAGGTGGATTGCCACTGCAGATATCACAGGGACCGTTGATGTCGGGAGGAGTTAGATTAGGTGGCTGAGGTATGGAGAGGGAGATACCGATGGACAGAGGGGAGGGAGCCACTAGAGAGGGAGCTACCGGTGAGGTACCTATGGATACAGGGGAGGGAGCGACAGGGGGTGGTGATCCTCGGGACCATATGTTAGCACATTTGCAGACTCAACTGACAGCAGCGGAGACATAGGTAGAGGATCTGGAGGTGGAGGTTGTAGCGAGAGATGTGCAACTATTTGCATGAGAGTCAGAGTTGTCTATAATGTTGCGGGAGAGGGATAGTGCGGTGGAGAGATTAGCGGAGTTGCAAGAGAGAGTCTGGGTGGGAGTAGGAGCACAGGGTCCTACTGGGGAGGTGATGAGACAGTTTGGACAGGCACAGGCTGAGATAGAGTATTGGCGGGGATTATATGAGTAGGTGGTGCTAGCTAGTTAGCGAGCACTGAGCTATTCCCAGATGCGGCAGACCAGGTCAGAGCGGTCTTAGAGGATGCAGAGCAGTGGGGGTGTGATGGGTCCATGACAGAGAGAGGTGTCAGGTGGTGCAGGAGCTAGTGGGGGTTTGATGGGGCCTCCACAGAGAGATAGATTGGATGGTGCAAGGACTAGTAGGGGAGCAGGTGGTGATGGTGGTGCAGCATCTGGTCAGAGTGGCATGTGAGAGAGCATTTTTGCATGCATGTATTTATATTGTCATTTTTGGACTATGTCTTGGATGGCTTTTGGTAGCCAATTTTGTAGACTTCATTGTACTCTGATACATGAGATGATATATATGAGGAGATCAAATATTTTTGTGATGATATGCATGTTGATATGTATGGATTTTTATGCTTAGATGGATATTTGTACTTTACTATGTGTATGTGTTTATGAGATGATTCCTATATGCATGTTTTTATGCATGTTGGTATGATGTTGGATACTAACATATGGGTGCAGGTTGATGTGTATGATTTGTTGATGTAATGCTTTATGTATGTAATGCCATGATGATGTATGCTTATGATGATATAGACAGGATCTTGTGCTTCATGTCGATATAATGATGAGATAATGATATGCACTGATGTTAATGTAATGCTTTTGAATGAATGATTTACATATGCATCTATATGGGGAAAAATGAATGTATATGTGGATAAACAAATGTAAAGTATAAATGTTTATATGATGATTTCTAAATGAATGCATATGTATAATGTATATAAAATGGTATGAACCAATGTTTGAGACAAAGGGGTTTTATGATTCTAAATGCCTAAATATGATGAAGTAAAATGATAATGTGATAATATTGCACCTTATGGTTAATAACTGCACCTTAATGCAGTTAAAAAGGGATAATGAATGCAATTTAAAATGAATCCTAAAAAAAAATGAGTATTAATAAGACACTAATAATGGATGAATGAATGCACTTTTTAACTAATGATTAGATAAATGAATGTATGCAACGATAAATGATAAAGGATAATAAAGGATGATAAAATGATAATTGATAACTAACACTAAATGAATGCATAGTAAATGGCTAATACAATCAATGACAATTGGATTATATGAATGAGTCTAAACATCATGTTTTATGTAATGATGAAATGAGATAAGAAGACTAATGTTTAATAAATGATAATGAACTATATGCATTTTAAACTACTAAAATAATATGAAATGTACGTGATGCAAATGCAACTAAATGTAATGATGATGATATGGTCATGATAGATGAATTCAAGGCTGTTTATACTTTGCATGATGTACTGATGATCTATTAGAGTACTCGGTCGCGATTGTATCCAAAAACTAGCTCAATTTTTGCATAATTGCTTACAGTAATTTTGTTCACATTTGCATACAAAAAATCACATATATGAATGAGTAAATGGATGGGAGATATGCAACGGAATGCAATATAAACAGATGAGATGAAATGACGATCCATAGTGCTTTATTTTTCATCATCGAGCTTGAAAATGTTGTAAGGAAATACAAGCAACTTGACATAATGATTCAAGATGACCAGAGTATTTCTTACATGGATTTGATATAGCAAGTTAATACAAACAACTTGATATAATGGGTCAAGTTGACCAGAATATTGCTTGCGGAATAGACAAGGATCATCTCTGTTTATGCATGACTTGGATCGTCCTCCTTGATCTTAGGTTTGATCATATCCTGAGACAAGTTCATACCTTAATAAGAGACAAAAACCTTTATCCAAATCGGATGAGGTAGGAGAAACCAAAGAAGGAGCATTTGTACCTACAAATAGTATATACATAAAGAATAAAGAATATGGATCCTTGGTAATGGTTCATGATCATATGGTTGAGGTATATGCTATAGTCAGCAAGATGTAGTGATCTATGACTATATTTTGCCTATGATCACATAGCTTAGTGAACTTCCCACGTATACACCATTAGTACATGCCCCAGAACTTCATCGAAATAATTCACAGAAGATACACAAACAATGCTATAAGATTCTGATATAGATAACCCACAAATCAACCAAGTATTTGATAGCTTAACACAGAATTTTCTTGTCAAAGAAAATGTCATCTTGTCTTTGTTTTGGTAAGGAAGGATGCATCCTTGTTGAAGACAGTTTGAGTGTTGATGTTGATTGTTTGGTCGATTTTGAGAAGTGATCATCGTGCGAGTATTTTTCAATGCTTGTTTGGTATCTAATCGGATGAGTATGTACAATATTTTGCCATGTTTTTTGTTTGATTTTCGATGTTTTCTGATGTTTTTGGATTTTGGTGAGACATTTTGGAATGCTTTTGGATTTTGTTTTGACTATTTTTGAATGTTTTTGGTATTTTGTGAGATAGTTATGGAATGAAGAATGCCATGAATCACAAAACAATGTAGAATCCACTTCCATCAATAGGTTAAGGGCATTGCCCCTAGTTAGACATGACTATGAAAAAGAGGGATGTCAGACGCATGAAGTACTATCCTTATTTGCAGATCAATAACGAGCCATGGTTTGGAGGAATGGATGAATGAATGTAGTGGATGTGATCGCAACAAGATTGAAAGACAATGGAGCCATAGCTACTATGAGTGGTGCCTGTTTACCAGGTTTTCACCATCGCACTTACCCAAGGTGCCACCGGAGTGGTTGTTCACCGTTTGGATGCATGATTTTTCTTTACTATTTTGGTGTTTTTGTATTTTCTTTAGGTCATTTATCTGAATGTTTTTGGTGTTTTTCTGGTATGTATGGGAGCTTGATGCTCTGTGCAGTTCATGTATAAAACCTTTTGAGGTGCATGTTATTGATCAGATCTGCTAGTGGTTCTCCTTCTGAAGTAGCCAACTGATATGCCCCGGATCCAAATACAGCAATGATAACATATGGACCGAGCCAATTTGATTCAAACTTTCCTTGATGTTCTCGGTTGGGTTGGTTTCAAGGATTCTCTTTTAAAACAAGATCGCCTACTTCAAATGTACGAGGTCTAACTCGATGATTATGGCTTTTGCTCATGCGCTACTGATAGGCCTTGAGGTGATTGTATGCAGCTTGTTGTTTCTCATCAAGTAGCTCTAAGTCTTGGAGATGCGATACTCTGTATGCTTCATCATCTATGAGATTGTGTAAGGAAACTCGTAGTGATTGTATCTCGACCTCAATAGGTAAAATAGCTTCTGCACCATAGACCAATGAGTAGAGAGTTGCACCTGTAGGAGTTCGAATGCTAGTTCGATATGCCCATAGTGTTGGATTCAATTGAACATGCCAATCACGACTGACATCATTGACTGTCTTCTTTAGGATTCCTAATATGTTTTCATTCGATGCTTCAACCTGACCATTGCCTTCTGGGTAATAGGGAGTGGAAAAGAGGTCTTGGATGTGAAATTTCTCACAGAGTTCACATACATCCTGATTTTTGAAAGGAAGACCATTATCTATGATGATAGACATGGGTACACCATACTGACAGATGATGCAATTGAGGATGAATCAGCCGATCTTCTTGCCGGTGACTTGGGTAAGTGGAATAGCTTCGATCCACTTTGTGAAGTATTTGGTGGCGGTAATAATGAATTTGTGGCCGTTGGATGAAGAGGGATGGATTTTTCCCACAAGGTCAAGGCCTCATTGACAAAAAGGCCATGGTGTTGTGATTAGTTGCAATTCTTGAGCAAGTACATGTATCTGGTCTCCATGAACTTGGCATTTCTTGCATTTTCAGACAAAGTTGTAGGAGTCTTTTTCCATAGAGGGCCAATAGTATCCAGTGCATAGGAGTTTCTTGGTGAGTGATGGACCGCTTGCATGAGTTCCACAAATTCTTTCATGTACCTCTTCCAAGGCCTTTTTATCTCATCATGTTCCAGACATTGAAGGAGAGTACCATCAAGACTACATCGGTATAGGGTTTCAACAATAATGGTATATCGAGCGATTTGGTGAATGAAGGTTTTGTGTTGGTTATTCGATTGGTTAGGAGGAAGGGTGTGATCATGGAGATAAGTATAGAACTAACTGTACCATGGGGATTGGGAACCGATAAGGCGACATATCATCTCAGATTTGGGATATCATAAGAAGGAATCCAAAGCTGTTCGACCAAGAACTCATAGCGTGTTGAATTCTGTGGAAGATCTAGGAGAGATGCAATGGTAGCTATAGCGTCAGCAGCTTGATTTTGATCTCTTGGTATTTTTTCAAAGGTGATAGTAGTAAATGATGCCTTTAATTTGTCAACCATTTTCTTGTACAGTATGAGTTTGTCATCTTTAGTCTGATATTCATCAGTTGCTTGTCGAATGACCAGTTGGGAGTCGCCATATACTTGTAGTTCTCGTAACTTCCATTGTATGGCTAGTCGGAGTCCTGTGAGCAAGGCCTCATACTTTTCTATATTATTTGTGCAAGGAAATGTGAGCCTGTAAGACTTCAGGATGTTGTCACCTTGAGGTGTGATAAACAGAATGCCTGCCCCCGAGCCATGCCTAGTGTATGAACCATCAAAGTGTAGTTTCCATGGCTGTGCTGTAGTGATCATGAATATCTCTTCATTTGGAAAATTGGAAATGAGAGGATGATCACCTATGAGTGGTGCATAAGCCAACTGATCTGCAATAACTTGTCCTTTGATAGCTTTACGGTCCACGTACTCAATCTTAAATTCACTTAGAATCATCACCCATTTGGCCAAGTGGCCTGTTAATGTTGCTTTACTGATTAAGTATTTTAGTGGATCAATATTTGCAATGAGTTTTACTTTATGTGTCAATAGATAGTGCCTTAGCTTAGTGGCTGCCAAGATTACTGCTAGGCAAGCTCGCTTAATAGGTGTGTAGTTGAGTTCATAGCCAACCAGTGTGCGAGAGATGTAGTAAACAACACACTCTTTCCCTTCTGCATTATGTTGTGCCAGTAGTACCCCCAATGTTGTACTTGTTGCCGATATATAGAGTAATAGAGGCCTACTTGGATCTGGTGGGATCAACAGTGGTGTATTCATGAGATAGTTTTTAAGCATCTAGAATGCTTGCTGGCATTTGATATCCCACTGAAAGAGAATGTTTTTGTGTAGTAAGTGTGTAAATGGGTGACACTTATCTACCAGTTGTGCAATGAATCTTTGGATGGATTGTAGCCATCCTTGTAATGTCCTTAGTTGGCTGATGTTCTTTAGAGGTGGCATGTCCATGATTACTTTGACCTTTGCTGGATCGACCTTAATGCCTTTGGTTGAGACAATGTATCCTAGAAGCTTCTCAGAGGTTACCCCAAAAACACATTTCTTTGGGTTGAGTCGAACATGATATTGTTCCAGTCTATCAAAGATTTTATCTAATATTTCTAGATGACCTTCTCTTGTTAGTGATTTTGCCAATAAGTCATCAACATAATCTTCCATTATGGTATGCATCATATCATGGAAGATAGTTGTCATTGCTCGTTGATAGGTTGCTCCTGCATTCTTTAGACCGAAAGACATTACATTCCAGCAGCATGTTCCACATGGACATGTGAAGGCCGTCTTATGTTGAGCCTCTGGTGTGATCTTTATCTGATTGTATCCTGAAAAGCCATCCATGAGAGAAAGCATGGCATGTCCTGCTGTTAGGTCCACTATTATGTCGATGTTCGGTAAGGGGAAGTCATCTTTAGGACATGCTTTGTTCAGATCTCTAAAGTTAGTACAGATACAGATGCGCCCATTTGGTTTGCCGAGAGACATAATTTGGGATATCCAATCTGCATAATCAATTGGTCTTATAAAACCAACATCTAGGAGTTTCTTAAGTTCTTCTTTAACTAGTACGACAAACTGAGGATGCATCTTGTGAAGCTTCTACTTGATAGGTTTGGCTCCTTCTACTACGGTGAGGTGATGTATGACTAAATCAGGATCAAGCCCAGGCATGTCTGCATATGACCATGCAAAGTTGATCTGACGCTTTTGAAAGAACTCTACAAATTTAGGTTGTTCCTCTGGAGTTGGAAGATTTGCTAGATGTATGTGGTGAGGAGTTTCAGGAGTCTCCACATTGTATTCTTTTGTTTCCTCGATGAGAATCGTTGATCATTCCTATTGTGTACTAGCAAGGAGAATGTCAAACCTTTCATCCTTAGGTGCCTCAGAGATGTCTTCACCATTGGATACACTCTTTCTTTTTACTTTTGTTGGATCAAACAGTGCCACGGTGTGGTTTTCACTAGAAGATCCATGTTTTATTGTTATATTTTTGCAGCTGAAAGGTTTGGCATCCACCCTGAAGTATGCTATGCTATTAATTTCAATAGTGAATCTGGCTTTGTGATCCCCACTTGGTATGTTATCCCTTAGTTCCAAAAAGTCAATGATTCCCTCATTGTTTTGGAAATGGTCAAGACATGGGGGATTAGGTTGGTTCCATTCAATGAGTTCAGGATGGATAATGGGCATTACTTCATCGATGAGGTTAAGTTCGTTAGATGTGTCAGCGAGGGTTAAGAGATCATGGTGAAGGTCGTTGATGGTACTCTCCCTGTTAGAATCAGGTGTAGGATGTTACGTAGGGTCTGTTGAAGATGTTTCCTGCTTAGGAACCCAAGAGGTCTTTATCTGCGCTTCTTCGTAAACTAGGATGTCCTTGCGAGGTTGAGGTAGTGATGTGTCTTCCTCATCTGAAGTATTAAGCTAGATGGAATCAAATTCCCATTCATGTGAGTCGGTCTCTGAGTCAGTTTCCAGTATCTGATTACTATAACATACTGGGATGTCCTTTGAGTTAAACACTATTGGTGTGATTAGTTGATGTACCATTGTAGATGAAATGATCGTTGTGACAGGAAGGATGATGGGGATCAACGAATCTGATACTGGGAGTATCAGTAGTGTTGACTCTGCTACTTCTGCTGGAACTGCTGGTGTCACAGATACTCTTGTGGGTTGTGATACAATTGCTGTTGCTAGTGGTGCTATTGATGTTATTGTTGCTGCTGATGGGATCACTAGTCTGAGTGGTGGGATGATGGGTATTGTAGGTGGTTGTGCTGGGATTTTTAGCCTCAGTGAGGGAGTTACGATGGTGTTTGATGCTGCTTTTATAATAAAAGGTGTCCTCTTTGCAATAGGTTGATATAGTGGTTTGTTGGGTTTTCCTTTAAATCTTAGCTTAGGAAGGATCTCCTTTTGAAAGCCTATGCCTGTATTATCCTTGGGCTTAAATTCCAGCTGCAGTGGTTCATGTCTTCCTTGTTTGCAAGGTCCCAAAGCACTTTGACCATCATAACCCATTGTTTTCATAATGAGAAGGCCTTTGCCATACTGATCTGTGAGAAGCTTAGCTTGTGGAATATATGTAGTGATGGGATCTCTATAGATCCATTCTGCTAAGTCTTCGTCTCTGGTTTTTTCTTCTTGACTCTTTCCAAGGATGAAAGGCATCAAAGTTCAAGCTGGCTTGATCAATGGGGTTTGAAGTAACTACTGAGGTTTACCATGTGTTCTAGGAGAAGTAGGCATTTGTCCCACACAAAAGAGTTGGCTCAAATTGTATTCCCCAGGACCTTCCTCTGCTATTTTCATTATGAGCATTTCTTGCTAAGGTATAGTGGTGTTTGAACTGGAAAGAGAGGCTAGACTTACGTATGAGGTGGAGGAGATAGCTTCTCTATTGTTGGGAATGGTAATCTCTGGTTGATGACTTATATTATGACTTATATTATGACAATATGCAAAGGGATTTGCATCGCCCAGGATGGTGATCTCTGCACCGTTATGTGGGAACCTGATACATTGATGGTAGGTGGATGGAACAGCTTGCATGGCATGTATCCAAGATCTTCCTAATAATAAATTGTATGGTAGAGGAGGGTCCAGAACTTGACAGATAATGTGTTTCACCACAGGGCCCACTCGGATTGGTAGTACAACAGCTCCTTTGGATGAACGTTCTGCATCGTCATAGGCTTTGATTGTGATCTTCTTGCGGGGATCCACTGATTCTATTGCATATCCCAAAGCTATGACTAATTTTAGTGTACAGATATTTAGGCCTACTCCATTATCGATCAAGACTCGCTTGATCCTATGCTATTTGATAAATCCTTCAATGTGTAGTGAGGCATTATGAGGTTGCTGGAAGGAGGAGTTGTCACTTTTTGAGAAACTGAGACAAGGTGATGACCTTAGATTTCCAACCATGGCTTGGAATTGATCTGTATTTAGGTTTGCAGGGACTGACGCCTCCTGGAGAGCTTGATCCAAGATTGTTTTATGAGATGGAGATAGGTGCAATAGTTTTAAGATAGAGATCAGCATAGGCATTTTGTCTAACTGTTCCACAAGGTTATACTACTTTGGGATAGATGGGGTGTCTTGTGGAGCTTCTTTTATAGTAATCTTGCTGCAACGTGTAAAAACATTGCAAGTGGAGCTAGGATTGTTAATGGTTATAGCTGCAATTTGTTCACTGGCATCATATAGGTGATTCACAGTATAATTATACACGGCTTGCATATAATTGGTGGTATCTGTGTTTCTCCTTGAAGTAGAAGGACCCCTTTGATCTTGTGAGGGAAGTGGATTTTTAAACATAAGATGATCATTGTTTGTTGTTTTTGGGTCATGTCCTTCGATTTCAATTTCACCTTGGTCAATAAGATCCTGAATAAGATCTTTCAATCTGTGACAATTGCTTGTCTTATGTCCTCTCCCTTGATGGAAATCACAATGTTCAATATCCCTCCACCATGAAGGTTTGACTTGAGGTTCATAATTTGATGTCTTTGGTAGGGTTACCATGTTTTGAGAAACTAGTTGTCGTAATATGGTGTCGACGGGTTCCCCTAAGGGAGTGTATGTTTGCTTTGGTTTTTGTTGACGTGGTCTGGGTTCATCGTGAGATGTGATGCAGCCTTGATTTGGGGGAGCAACTATGTTAGTCTAAGGTGGGTGATTCTGTCCTACAAATAAAACTATAGGTTGTGCACTTCTGATAGTTCTTGCATCCACAACCCCTTCGTTGAAATAATTCACAGAAGATACACACACAATGCTGTAAGATTCTAATATAGATAACCCACAAATCAACCAAGTATTTTATAGCTTAACACAGAATTTTCTTGTCAAAGAAAATGTCATTTTGTCTTTGTTTTGGTAAGGAAGGATGCATCCTTGTTGAAGACAGTTTGAGTGTTGATGTTGATTGTTTGGTCGATTTTGAGAAGTGATCATCGTGCGAGTATTTTTCAATGCTTGTTTGGTATCTACTCGGATGAGTATGTACAATATGTTGCCATGTTTTTTGTTTGATTTTTGATGTTTTCTGATGTTTTTGGATTTTGGTGAGACATTTTGGAATGATTTTGGATTTTGTTTTGACTGTTTTTGAATGTTTTTTGTATTCTGTGAGATAGTTTTGGAATGAAGAATGCCATGAATCACACAACAATGTAGAATCTACTTCCATCAATAGGTTAAGGGCATTGCCCCTAGTTAGACATGACTATGAAAAAGAGGGATGCCAGACGCATGAAGTACTATCCTTATTTGCAGATCAATAACGAGCCATGGTTTGGACGAATGGATGAATGAATGTAGTGGATGTGATCGCAACAAGATTGAAAGACAATGGAGCCATAGCTACTACGAGTGGTGCCTGTTTACCAGGTTTTCACCATCGCACTTACCCAAGGTGCCACCGGAGTGGTTGTTCACCATTTGGATGCATGATTTTTCTTTACTATTTTGGTGTTTTTCTGGTATGTATGGGAGCTCGATGCTCTGTGCAGTTCATGTATAAAACCTTTTGAGGTGCATGTTATTGATCGGATCTGCTAGTGGTTCTCCTCCTGAAGTAGCCAACTGATATGCCCCGGATCCAAATACAACAATGATAACATATGGACCTAGCAAATTTGATTCAAACTTTCCTTGATGTTCTCGGTTGGGTTGGTTTCAAGGATTCTCTTTTAAAACAAGATCGCCTACTTCAAATGTACGAGGTCTAACTCGATGATTATGGCTTTTGCTCATGCGCTACTGATAGGCCTTGAGGTGATTGTATGCAGCTTGTCGTTTCTCATCAAGTAGCTCTAAGTCTTGGAGACGCGATACTCTGTATGCTTCATCATCTATGAGATTGTGTAAGGAAACTCGTAGTGATGGTATCTGGACCTCAATAGGTAAAATAGCTTCTGCACCATAGACCAATGAGTAGGGAGTTGCAGCTGTAGGGGTTCGAATGCTAGTTCGATATGCCCATAGTGTTGGATTCAATTGAACATGCCAATCACGATCGACATCATTGACTGTCTTCTTTAGGATTCTTAATATGTTTTTATTCGATGCTTCAACCTGACCATTGCCTTGTGGGTAATAGGGAGTGGAAAAGTGGTGTTGGATGTGAAATTTCTCACAGAGTTCACATACATCCTAATTTTTGAAAGGAAGACCATTATCTATGATGATAGACATGGGTACACCATACCGACAGATGATGTAATTGAGGATGAATGAGGCGATCTTCTTGCCGGTGACTTGGGTAAGCAGAATAGCTTCGATCCACTTTGTGAAGTATTTGGTGGCGGTAATAATGAATTTGTGGCTGTTGGATGAAGAGGGATGGATTTTTCCCACAAGGTGAAAGCCTCATTGACAAAAAGGCCATGGTGTTGTGATTGGTTGCAATTCTTGAGCAAGTACATGTATCTGGTCTCCATGAACTTGGCATTTCTTGCATTTTCGGATAAAGTTGTAGGAGTCTTTTTCCATAGAGGGCCAATAGTATCCAGTGCATAGGAGTTTCTTGGCAAGTGATGGACCGCTTGCATGAGTTCCACAAATTCTTTCATGTACGTCTTCCAAGGCCTTTTTTATCTCATCATGTTCCGGACATTGAAGGAGAGTACCATCAAGACTACATCGGTATAGGGTTTCAACAATAATGGTATATCGAGCGATTTGGTGAATGAAGGTTTTACGTTGGTTATTCGATTGGTTAGGAGGAAGGGTGTGATCATGGAGATAAGTGTAGAACTCACCGTACCATGAGGATTGGGAACCGATAAGGTGACATATCATCTCAGATTTGGGGATATCATAAGAAGGAATCCAAAGCTGTTCGACCAAGAACTCATAGCGTGTTGAATTTTGTGGAAGATCTAGGAGAGATGCAATGGTAGCCATAGCGTCAGTAGCTCGATTCTGATCTCTTGGTATTTATTCAAAGGTGGTAGTAGTAAATGATGCCTTTAATTTTTCCACCATTTTCTTGTACGGTATGAGTTTGTCATCTTTAGTCTGATATTCATCAGTTGCTTGTCGAATGACTAGTTGGGAGTCGCCATATACTTGTAGTTCTTGTAACTTCCATTGTATGGCTAGTCTGAGTCCTATGATCAAGGCCTCATACTCTGCTATATTATTTGTGCAAGGAAATGTGAGCATGTAAGACTTCAGGATGCTGTCACCTTGAGGTGTGATAAACAGAATGCCTGCCCCCGAGCCATGCCTAGTGTATGAACCATCAAAGTATAGATTCCATGGCTGTGCTGTAGTGATCATGAATATCTCTTCATTTGGAAAATTGGAAATGAGAGGATGATCACCTATGAGTGGTGCATCGGCCAACTGATCTGCAATAACTTGTCCTTTGATAGCTTTACGGTCCACGTACTCAATGTTAAATTCACTTAGAAGCATCACCCATTTGGCCAAGCGGCCTGTTAATGTTGCTTTACTGATTAAGTATTTTAGTGGATCAATATTTGCAATGAGTTTTACTTTATGTGTCAATAGATAGTGCCTCAGTTTAGTGGCTGCCAAGATTACTGCTAGGCAAGCTCGCTTAATAGGTGTGTAGTTGAGTTCATAGCCAACCAGTGTGCGAGAGATAAGGTAAACAACACACTCTTTCCCTTCTGCATTATGTTGTGCCAGTAGTACCCCCAATGTTGTACTTGTTGCCGATATATAGAGTAATAGAGGAATACTTGGATCTGGTGGGATCAGTAGTGGTGTATTCATGAGATAGTTTTTAAGCATCTAGAATGCTTGCTGGCATTTGATATCCCACTGAAAGAGAATGTTTTTGTGTAGCAAGTGTGTAAATGGGTGACACTTATCTGCTAGTTGTGCAATGAATCTTTGGATGGATTGTAGCCATCCTTGTAATGTCCTTAGTTCGCTGATGTTCTTTAGAGGTGGCATGTCCATGATTACTTTGACCTTTGCTGGATCGACCTCAATGCCTTTGCTTGAGACAATGTATCCTAGAAGCTTCTCAGAGGTTACCCCAAAAACACATTTCTTTGGGTTGAGTCGAACATGATATTGTTCCAGTCTATCAAAGATTTAATCTAATATTTCCAAATGACCTTCTCTTGTTAGTGATTTTGCCAATAAGTCATCAACATAATCTTCCATTATGGTATGCATCATATCATGGAAGATAGTTTTCATTGCTCGTTGATAGGTTGCTCCTGCATTCTTTAGACCGAAAGGCATTACATTCCAGAAGTATGTTCCCCATGGACATGTGAAGGCCATCTTATGTTGAGCCTCTGGTGTGATCTTTATCTGATTGTATCCTGAAAAGCCATCCATGAGAGAAAGCATGAGATGTCCTGCTATTAGGTCCACTATTATGTTGATGTTCGGTAAGGGGAAGTCATCTTTAGGACATGCTTTGTTCAGATCTCTGAAGTCAATATAGCTACAGATGCCCCCATTTGGTTTGCCGACAGGCATAATTTTGGATATCCAATCTGCATAATCAATTGGTCTTATAAAACCAACATCTAGGAGTTTCTTAAGTTCTTCTTTGACTAGTACGACAATCTGAGGATGCATCTTGCGAAGCTTCTGCTTGATAGGTTTGGCTCCTTCTACTACGGTGAGGTAATGTATGACTAAATCAGGATCAAGCCCAGGCATGTCTGCATATGACCATGCAAAGTTGATCTGACGCTTTTGAAAGAACTCTACAAATTTAGGTTGTTCCTCTAGAGTTGGAAGATTTGCCAGATGTATGTGGTGAGGAGTTTCAGGAGTCTCCACATTGTATTCTTTTGTTTCCTCGATGAGAATCATTGATCATTCCCGTTGTGTACTAGCAAGGAGAATGTCAAACCTTTCATCCTTAGGTGCCTCAGAGAGGTTTTCACCATTGGATACACTCTTTCTTTTTACTTTTGTTGGATCAAACAGTGGCACGGTGTGGTTTTCACTAGAAGATCCATGTTTTATTGTTATATTTTTGCAGCTGAAAGGTTTGGCATCCACTCTGAAGTATGCTATGCTATTAAGTTGAATAGCGAATCTTGCTTTGTGATCCCCGCTTGGTATGTTATCGCGTAGTTCCAAAAAGTCAATGATTCCCTCATTGTTTTGGAAATGGTCAAGACATGGGGGATTAGGTTCGTTCCATTCAGTGAGTTCAGGATGGATAATGGGCATTACTTCATCGATGAGGTTAAGTTCATTAGATGTGTCAGCGAGTGTTAAGAGATCATGGTGAAGGTCATTGATGGTACTCTCCCTGTCAGAATCAGGCGTAGGATGTGATGTAGGGTCTGTTGAAGATGTTTCCTGCTCAGGAACCCAAGAGGTCTTTATCTGCGCTTCTTCGTAAACTATAATGTCTTTGCGAGGTGGAGGTAGTGATGTGTCTTCCTCATCTGAAGTATTAAGCTAGATGGAATCAAATTCCAATTCATGTGAGTCGGTCTCTGAATCAGTTTCCAGTATCCAATTACTATACCATACTGGGATGTCCTTTGAGTTAAACACTGTAGGTGTGTTCAGTTGATGTACCATTGTAGATGAAATGATCGATGCGGCAGGAAGGACGATGCGGATCAACAAATCTGATACCGAGAGTATCAGTAGTGTTGACTCTGCTACTTCTGTTGGAACTGCTACTGTCGCAGATACTGTTGTGGGTTGTGATACAATTGTTGTTGCTAGTGGTGCTATTGATGTTATTGTTGCAGCTGATGGGATCACTAGTCTGAGTGGTGGGATGATGGGTATTGTAGGTGGTTGTGCTGGGATTTTTAGCCTCAGTGAGGGAGTTACGATGGTGTTTGATGCTGCTTTTATAATAAAAGGTGTCCTCTTTGCAATAGGCTGATATAGTGGTTTGTTGGGTTTTCCTTTAAATCTTAGCTTAGGAAGGATCTCCTTTTGAAAGCCTAGGCCTGTATTATCCTTGGGCTTTAATTCTGGCTGTAGTGGTTCATGTCTTCCTTGTTTGCAAGGTCCCAAAGCACTTTGACCATCATAACCCATTCTTTTCATAATGAGAACCCCTTTGCCATACTGATCTATGAGAAGCTTAGCTTGTCGAATATATGCAGTGATGGGATCTCTATAGATCCATTCTGCTAAGTCTTCGTCACTAGTTTTTTCTTCTTGACTCTTTCCAAGGATGAAAGTTGTCAAAGTACAAGCTGGCTTGATCAGTGGTGTTTGAACTAACTGCTGAGGTTTACCATGTGTTCTAGGAGAAGTAGGCATTTGTCCCACACAAAAGAGTTGGCTCAAATTGTATTCCCCATGACCTTCCTCTGCTATTTTCATTTTCAGCATTTCTTGCTTAGGTATAGTGGTGTTTGAACTGGTAAGAGAGGCTAGACTTACATATGAGGTGGAGGAGATGGCTTCTCTATTGTTGGGAATGGTAATCTCTGGTTGATGACTTATATTATGACTTATATTATGACAATATGCAAAGGGATTTGCATCGCCCAAGATTGTGATCTCTGCACCGTTATGTGGGAACCTGATACATTGATGGTAGGTGGATGGAACAGCTTCCATGGCATGTATCCAAGATCTTCCTAACAATAAATTGTATGGCAGAGGAGGGTCCAGGACTTGACAGATAATGTGTTTTACCAAAGGGCCCACTCGGATTGGTAGTACAACAGCTCCTTTGGATGAACATTCTGCATCGTCATAGGATTTGATTGTGATCTTCTTGCTGGGATCCACTGATTCTATTGCATATCCCAAAGCTGTGACTAATTGTAGAGTATAGATATTTAGGCCTACTCCATTATCAATCAAGACTCGCTTGATCCTATGCTGGTTGATAAATCCTTCAATGTGTAGTGAGGCATTATGAGGTTGCTGGATGGAGGAGTTGTCACTTTCCGAGAAACTAAGACAAGGTGATGACCTTAGATTTCCAACCATGGCTTGGAATTGATCTGTATTTAGGTTTGCAGGGAATGACGCCTCTTGGAGAGCTTGATCCAAGATTGTTTTATGAGATGGAGATAGGTGCAATAGTTCTAAGATAGAGATCAGCGTAGGCATTTTGTCTAACTGTTCCACAAGGTTATACTACTTTGGGATAGATGGGGTGCCTTGTGGAGCTTCTTTTATAGTAATCTTGCTGCAACGTGTAACAACATTGCAAGTGGAGCTGGGATTCTTGATGGTTATAGTTGCAATTTGTTCACTGGCATCGTATAGGTGATTCATAGTATAATTATACGCGGCTTGCATATAATTGGTGGTATCTGTGTTTCTCCTTGAAGTAGAAGGACCCCTTTGATCTTGTGAGGGAAGTGGATTTTTAAACATAAGATGATCATTGTTTGTTGTTTTTGGGTCATGTCCTTCGATTTTGATTTCACCTCGGTCAATAAGATCTTGAATAAGATCTTTCAATCTATGACAATTGCTTGTCTTATGTCCTCTCCCTTGATGGAAATCACAATGTTCAATATCCCTCCACCATGAAGGTTTGACTTGAGGTTCATAATTTGATGTCTTGGGTAGGGTTACCAGGTTTTGAGAAAGCAGTTGTCGTAATATGGTGTCGACGGGTTCCCCTAAGGGAGTGTATGTTTGCTTTGGTTTTTGTTGACGTGGTCTGGGTTCATCGTGAGATGTGATGCAGCCTTGATTTGGGGGAGCAACTATGTTAGTCTAAGGTGGGTGATTCTATCCTACAAATCAAACTATAGGTTGTGCACTTTTGATAGTTCTTGCATCCACAGACCCTTCGTTGAAATAATTCACAGAAGATACACACACAATGCTCTAAGATTCTTATATAGATAACCCACAAATCAACCAAGTATTTGATAGCTTAACACAGAATTTTCTTGTCAAAGAAAATGTCATTTTGTCTTTGTTTTGGTAAGGAAGGATGCATCCTTGTTGAAGACAGTTTGAGTGTTGATGTTGATTGTTTGGTCGATTTTGAGAAGTGATCATCGTGTGAGTATTTTTCAATGCTTGTTTTGTATCTACTCGGATGAGTATGTACAATATGTTGCCATGTTTTTTGTTTGATTTTCGATGTTTTCTGATGTTTTTGGATTTTGGTGAGACATTTTGGAATGCTTTTGGATTTTGTTTTGACTGTTTTTGAATGTTTTTGGTATTTTGTGAGATAGTTATGGAATGAAGAATGCCATGAATCACAAAACAATGTAGAATCCACTTCCATCAAAAGGTTAAGGGCATTGCTCCTAGTTAGACATGACTATGAAAAAGAGGGATGCCAGACGCATGAAGTACTATCCTTATTTGCAGATCAATAACGAGCCATGGTTTGGACGAATGGATGAATGAATGTAGTGGATGTGATCGCAACAAGATTGAAAGACAATGGAGCCATATCTACTACGAGTGGTGCCTGTTTACCAGGTTTTCACCATCGCACTTACCCAAGGTGCCACCGGAGTGGTTGTTCACCGTTTGGATGCATGATTTTTCTTTACTATTTTGGTGTTTTTATATTTTCTTTAGGTCATTTATCTGAATGTTTTTGGTGTTTTTTTGGTATGTATGGGAGCTCGATGCTTTGTGCAGTTCATGTATAAAACCTTTTGAGGTGCATGTTATTGATCAGATCTGCTAGTGGGTCTCCTTCTGAAGTAGCCAACTGATATGCCCCGGATCCAAATACAGCAATGATAACATATGGACCCAGCCAATTTGATTCAAACTTTCCTTGATGTTCTCAGTTGGGTTGGTTTCAAGGATTCTCTTTTAAAACAAGATCGCCTACTTCAAATGTACGAGGTCTAACTCGATGATTATGGCTTTTGCTCATGCGCTACTGATAGGCCTTGAGGTGATTGTATGCAGCTTGTCGTTTCTCATCAAGTAGCTCTAAGTCTTGGAAACGCGATACTCTGTATGCTTCATCATCTATGAGATTGTGTAAGGAAACTCGTAGTGATGGTATCTCGACCTCAATAGGTAAAATAGCTTTTGCACCATAGACCAATGAGTAGGGAGTTGCAGCTGTAGGGGTTCGAATGCTAGTTCGATATGCCCATAGTGTTGGATTCAATTGAACATGCCAATCACGATCGACATCAATGACTATCTTCTTTAGGATTCTTAATATGTTTTTATTCGATGCTTCAACCTGACCATTGCCTTGTGGGTAATAGGGAGTGGAAAAGTGGTGTTGGATGTGAAATTTCTCACAGAGTTCACATACATCCTAATTTTTGAAAGGAAGACCATTATCTATGATGATAGACATGGGTACACCATACCGACAGATGATGTAATTGAGGATGAATGAGGCGATCTTCTTGCCGGTGACTTGGGTAAGTGGAATAGCTTCGATCCACTTTGTGAAGTATTTGGTGGCGGTAATAATGAATTTGTGGCTGTTGGATGAAGAGGGATGGATTTTTCCCACAAGGTGAAAGCCTCATTGACAAAAAGGCCATGGTGTTGTGATTGGTTGCAATTCTTGAGCAAGTACATGTATCTGGTCTCCATGAACTTGGCATTTCTTGCATTTTCGGACAAAGTTGTAGGAGTCTTTTTCCATAGAGGGCCAATAGTATCCAGTGCATAGGAGTTTCTTGGCGAGTGATGGACCACTTGCATGAGTTCCACAAATTCCTTCATGTACCTCTTCCAAGGCCTTTTTTATCTCATCATGTTCCAGACATTGAAGGAGAGTACCATCAAGACTACATTGGTATAGGGTTTCAACAATAATGGTATATCGAGCGATTTGGTGAATGAAGGTTTTACGTTGGTTATTCGATTGGTTAGGAGGAAGCGTGTGATCGTGGAGATAAGTGTAGAACTCACCGTACCATGGGGATTGGGAACCGATAAGATGACATATGATCTCAGATTTGGGGATATCATAAGAATGAATCCAAAGCTGTTCAACCAAGAACTCATAGCGTGTTGAATTCTGTGGAAGATCTAGGAGAGATGCAATGGTAGCCATAGCGTCAGCAGCTCGATTCTGATCTCTTGGTATTTGTTCAAAGGTGATAGTAGTAAATGATGCCTTGAATTTGTCCACCAATTTCTTGTACGGTATGAGTTTGTCATCTTTAGTCTGATATTCATCAGTTGCTTGTCGAATGACTAGTTGGGAGTCGCCATATACTTGTAGTTCTTGTAACTTCCATTGTATGGCTAGTCTGAGTCCTGTGATCAAGGCCTTATACTCTGCTATATTATTTGTGCAAGGAAATGTGAGCATGTAAGACTTCAGGATGCTGTCACCTTGAGGTGTGATAAACAGAATGCCTGCCCCCGAGCCATGCCTAGTGTATGAACCATCAAAGTATAGTTTCCATGGCTGTGCTGTAGTGATCATGAATATCTCTTCATTTGGAAAATTGGAAATGAGAGGATGATCACCTATGAGTGGTGCATCGGCCAACTGATCTGCAATAACTTGTCCTTTGATAGCTTTACGATTTAAATTCACTTAGAATCATCACCCATTTGGCCAAGCGGCCTGTTAATGTTGCTTTACTGATTAAGTATTTTAGTGGATCAATATTTGTGATGAGTTTTACTTTATGTGTCAATAGATAGTGCCTCAGTTTAGTGGCTGCCAAGATTACTGCTAGGCAAGCTCGCTTAATAGGTGTGTAGTTGAGTTCATAGCCAACCAGTGTGCGAGAGATGTAGTAAACAGCACACTCTTTCCCTTCTGCATTATGTTGTGCCAGTAGTACCCCCAATGTTGTACTTGTTGCTGATATATAGAGTAATAGAGGCCTACTTGGATCTGGTGGGATCAACAGTGGTGTATTCATGAGATAGTTTTTAAGCATCTAGAATGCTTGCTAGCATTTGATATCCCACTGAAAGAGAATGTTTTTGTGTAGCAAGTGTGTAAATGGGTGACACTTATTTGCTAGTTGTCCAATGAATCTTTGGATGGATTGTAGCCATCCTTGTAATGTCCTTAGTTTGCTGATGTTCTTTAGAGGTGGCATGTCCATGATTACTTTGACCTTTGCTGGATCGACCTCAATGCCTTTGCTTGAGACAATGTATCCTATAAGCTTCTCAGAGGTTACCCCAAAAACACATTTCTTTGGGTTGAGTCGAACATGATATTGTTCCAGTCTATCAAAGATTTTATCTAATATTTCCAGATGACCTTCTCTTGTTAGTGATTTTGCCAATAAGTCATCAACATAATCTTCCATTATGGTATGCATCATATCATGGAAGATAGTTGTCATTGCTCATTGATAGTCTGCTCCTGCATTCTTTAGACCGAAAGGCATTACATTCCAGCAGTATGTTCCCCATGGACATGTGAAGGCCGTCTTATGTTGAGCCTCTGGTGTGATCTTTATCTGATTGTATCTTGAAAAGCCATCCATGAGAGAAAGCATGGCATGTCCTGCTGTTAGGTCCACTATTATGTCGATGTTCGGTAAGGAGAAGTCATCTTTAGGACATGCATTTTCTTCAGATCTCTGAAGTCAGTACAGATACAAATGCCCCCATTTGGTTTGCCGACAGGAATATTTTTGGATATCCAATCTGCATAATCAATTGGTCTTATAAAACCAACATCTAGGAGTTTCTTAAGTTCTTCTTTGACTAGTACAACAAACTGAGGATCCATCTTGCGAAGCTTCTGCTTGATAGGTTTGGCTCCTTCTACTACGGTGAGGTGATATATGACTAAATCAGGATCAAGCCCAGGCATGTCTGCATATGACCATGCAAAGTTGATCTGACGCTTTTGAAAGAACTCTACAAATTTAGGTTGTTCCTCTGGAGTTGGAAGATTTGCCAGATGTATGTGGTGAGGAGTTTCAAGAGTCTCCACATTGTATTCTTTTGTTTCCTCGATGAGAATCGTTGATCATTCCTGTTGTGTACTAGCAAGGAGAATGTGAAACCTTTCATCCTTAGGTGCCTCAGAGAGGTTTTCACCATTGGATACACTCTTTCTTTTTACTTTTGTTGGATCAAACAGTGCCACGGTGTGGTTTTCACTAGAAGATCCATGTTTTATTGTTATATTTTTGCAGCTGAAAGGTTTGGCATCCACCCTAAAGTATGCTATGCTATTAAGTTCAATAGCGAATCTAGCTTTCTGATCCCCGCTTGGTATGTTATCCCGTAGTTCCAAAAAGTCAATGATTCCCTCATTGTTTTGGAAATGGTCAAGACATGGGGGATTAGGTTGGTTCCATTCAATGAGTTCAGGATGGATAATGGGCATTACTTCATCGATGAGGTTAAGTTCGTTAGATGTGTCAGCGAGGGTTAAGACATCATGGTGAAGGTCGTTGATGGTACTCTCCCTGTCAGAATCAGGCGTAGGATGTGACGTAGGGTCTGTTGAAGATGTTTCCTGCTCAGGAACCCAAGAGGTCTTTATCTGCGCTTCTTCGTAAACTAGGAGGTGTTTGCGAGGTGGAGGTAGTGATGTGTCTTCCTCATCTGAAGTATTAGGCTAGATGGAATCAAATTCCCATTCATGTGAGTCGATCTCAAAGTCAGTTTCCAGTATCCGATTACTATACCATACTGGGATGTCCTTTGAGTTAAACACTGTAGGTGTGATTAGTTGATGTACCATTGTAGATGAAATGATCGATGCGGCAGGAAGGATGATGGGGATCAATGAATCTGATACCGGGAGTATCAGTAGTGTTGACTCTGCTACTTGTGCTGGAACTGCTGGTGTCACAGATACTGTTGTGGGTTGTGATACAATTGCTGTTGCTAGTGGTGCTATTGATGTTATTGTTGCAGCTGATGGGATCACTGGTCTGAGTGGTGGGATGATGGGTATTGTGGGTGGTTGTGCTGGGATTTTTAGCCTCAGTGAGGGAGTTACGATGGTGTTTGATGCTGCTTTTATAATAAAAGGTGTCCTCTTTGCAATAGGCTGATATAGTGGTTTGTTGGGTTTTCCTTTAAATCTTAGCTTAGGAAGGATCTCCTTTTGAAAGCCTAGGCCTGTATTATCCTTGGGCTTTAATTCCGGCTGTAGTGGTTCAAGTCTTCCTTGTTTGCAAGGTCCCAAAGCACTTTGACCATCATAACCCATTCTTTTCATAATGAGAAGGCCTTTGCCATACTGATCTGTGAGATGCTTAGCTTGTGGAATATATGTAGTGATGGGATCTCTAGAGATCCATTCTGCTAAGTCTTCATCTCTGGTTTTTTCTTCTTGACTCTTTCCAAGGATGAAAGGCGTCAAAGTACAAGCTGGCTTGATCAATGGTGTTTGAAGTAACTGCTGAGGTTTACCATGTGTTCTAGGAGAAGTAGGCATTTGTCCCACACAAAAGAGTTGGCTCAAATTGTATTCCCCAGGACCTTCCTCTGCTATTTTCGTTTTGAGCATTTCTTGCTTAGGTATAGTGGTGTTTGAACTGGTAAGAGAGGCTAGACTTACGTATGAGGTGGAGGAGATGGCTTCTCTATTGTTGGGAATGGTAATCTCTGGTTGATGACTTATATTATGACTTATATTATGACAATATGCAAAGGGATTTGCATCACCCAGGATTGTGATCTCTGCACTGTTATGTGGGAACCTGATACATTGATGGTAGGTGGATGGAACAGCTTCCATGGCATGTATCCAAGATCTTCCTAACAATAAATTGTATGGCAGAGGAGGGTCCAGGACTTGACAGATAATGTGTTTCACCACAGGGCCCACTTGGATTGGTAGTACAACAGCTCCTTTGGATGAACGTTCTGCATCGTCATAGGCTTTGATTATGATCTTCTTGCGGGGATCCACTGATTCTATTTAATATCCCAAAGCTGTGACTAATTGTAGAGTACAGATATTTAGGCCTACTCCATTATCGATCAAGACTCGCTTGATCCTATGCTGGTTAATAAATCCTTCAATGTGTAGTGAGGCATTATGAGGTTGCTGGAAGGAGGAGTTGTCACTTTCCGAGAAACTGAGACAAGGTGTTGACCTTAGATTTCCAACCATGGCTTGGAATTGATCTGTATTTAGGTTTGTAGGGACTGACACCTCTTGGAGAGCTTGATCCAAGATTGTTTTATGAGATGGAGATAGGTGCAATAGTTCTAAGATAGAGATCAGCGTAGGCATTTTGTCTAACTGTTCCACAAGGTTATACTACTTTGAGATAGATGGGGTGCCTTGTGGAGCTTCTTTTATAGTAATCTTTCTGCAACATGTAACAACATTGCAAGTGGAGCTGGGATTCTTGAGGGTTGTGTTGAGCCCTTTCTATTGTTGTAGGAGTAGGAGTACTTCGGTTTTCGTCATTCGCATTCCCTCCAAGTGCTTCTTGAAATTCATTTATATTTTCCTCCTCTTCTTCTTCAATTTCTATTTCTCGTTGCTTTGACTTTGATCGGGTATGAGCCAATTTGTTTAAAAGTTTTTGTTGAAGTTGGGTGAAAATAATGATGAGTTGTTGATGAAATGAAAGATTGATGTTTCGTGTGGTGTGTTGCATATGGATCTCTAGCACTTTAAAGGTGGATGTTACCAAAGTTTTCTTCTTGAATTGCTTGTTGGTTTTGATAAGGTTTGATGTGATAAGGTTTAGAGAAATCTGAGATGTGTTACAGACTTAACCACCTAGTAATGAGAGGATTCATTCATAAACTAGTTTTAACCTGCGTAGATATGTCTCTTAGGATGAGCTTATCCTAGATATGGAAACAATCTAAAAAGTGATTTGTGTTTGATTCAAGCAATATCCAAAAGAGAACTTAGGACAAGAACCTCTTAATGTTTTGAGAGTTGAAAATGAAGTGATGAGGTGAAGGTGAGAAACTGATGGAATGCTTAACTTCAATAAAAGCTTTGTGTCACAAATGGAACAAATTCTACCTCTTCTCTTTCGGTCATTGGTGGCATTTCTCGAGCTACGTTGTATGTGATACAAGTGTCTGGGAAGAAGTTGGGATTGATCTTGCCTCCTTGGTTTTTGTGATAACTCAAAGCTCTATATTGCATAAAAGCTTTGCGGTTTAATGACTCTTGATCAAATTCGTTTGATTTCCCTTGAAGATAAAGATGCATGTGATGTAGAAAAGCTCTATGAGAGACAAAGATTTGTCTATTTAGATAGAAGAATTTGCTCCTTTTGATCAAAGCCTTTGAGCTCAATGGTCTTCTTTTCAAGTTGATGTGTTGATGAAGATTTTTCTTTCTCAAGATGTGAAGAATGGTCATATAATTTGATACTCTTTTGTTTTTGATCTTTTGGTTGTTTTGAAAAATGTTTGGTTGGATGAATACTTGTTCTGATTTTTGGATTTTATGATGTTTCTTTGAAAAGAAAACAAAGCAAGCACACAAACACAAGAATGTTGCCTTAAAGGCACAAATGAGTATGGGTCTAGATCAACCCAATCCTTGGACTTTTTATGACCCTTTCCTTTAAGTGTATTTTGGGTGTTTTTCTTTCCAAAGCCTGAAGTCAGCTCAATTTGCACTTGGTTTTGACTAAAATGAAAACACTTCAAAAACTTTATATCCCTAAGGTCAAATGGCCAGTTCTGATAAATTCAGCTCACATCTTGATATTTCTTCGACTTTGGTACTACATACCTTACGGATCCCGTCGTGGCAGGTAAGAATGTGATATACTAAGTCTTTCACGATCATAACAAATAGATGATCCCTATGATGGGGGAGTCACCACTTTCATCAAGCCACAAGTGACTTTTCAAAAAGCTATGTTTCTACTCAAGGAAATATGTATGGTGAGTATCTTGGGAGCAAAACCATCTATGCTCTTGCATTGAATTATATCACAAATATCCTCAATCAATAGAACGGGTGGGCTACTACTTAAAGGTATTTAGTCATTTTCGATGTCTTTGGACATAAGTTCATTCTGCAGTGACTCACTTAAGAGCCTTATAACTTGTGGTCTGGCCCATTTGTCCTTTCGGAAAGTTACACTATAGGAACAGCTATACCCAAGGCTACAGCTTTCGCTCTCACCTGACTTCTATAGCAGTTCGAAGGATTTACCACGCGAGGTCATTCCCAAGAGTAACGATCCCTTGGCAGGCCTCTCTTAAAAGGATACAAATTTGAGTGTTACTAACACTTTTCTCTTGCACCTAGGACCACGAAAGCCAAGGGAGAGGATAGTGTGTGTTAGAAGTAGGACCACTCGACAAACTTTGCACAAGTGTGCCAATCATGAAAAACACTTTGTTCTTTTTAACTGATTTTCAATGCAATGTGATCTAACTATTTGGAGATGTTGCTCCAACAATCATGGTGTTCTTTTTAACTTTCAAAGGCAAAATGTGTTTGTAAACTAGGAACTTGAAATCCTGGTCAACTATATTGAAAAACACGTTTTTGCGTGAAGTAAAATTGTTTTGCAAGGTAAGACAAATTGATTGTGAATTTTTATTTGCACCAAAATGGAAGTGTTGATTGTGAATTTTTAATTTGATGCAAGAAATAAATTTGCCTTGTTGATTTTAAGCATCAAAAGAAAATTGAGCCTAACTTGCAAGAAAACAAAGGTTGTTTTTGTTCAATTTTAGAGCACCAAAAACAAATTTGTCCTAACTTGCAAGAAATGAAAAATTATTTTTGTTCAATTTTAGAGCACCAAAAACAAATTTTTACTTTTTAAAGAAGTTAGTTTAGACTTGCACAAGGAACAAATAGTTAGCAAAATCCAAATCTAGGGGGGGGGCTTCCACAAGCCTAAAAAAATCACTTTTTCGGTTACAAGGTCTTTTTTTACAACGTTCTGTTACAATAGCGCCACTCTGTGTGCAAATAGAAGCGCTATTTAATACAAACCCGCTAATAAGAAGACAACAACACTAAAAGAAAAACTCTGACAACAAATGCAAAAGCACCAAAACAAGTACAAAAGCGCTATTTAAGCTACAAAAGCGCTAAATAAATTTCAATAGCGCCAAACTTGAGACAATAGCGTTATTGTAAACAATAGCGCTAGAATATCAAGTTGCAATAGCGCTACAACTAGATCAAAGGCACTAAAGCGCGACCTGTGTGTCAAGTTCAACATTCAAACATGTTAGTTAGTTTAAAAAAAAATTGTTTTGGGTGCTTCGATTCACACACAAGAGCAAAAACATTAGTGTTAGCAACAAAAGATTATTCTAAACAGGCATATCAAAAGAGACACTAAAAGAATGAGAGAATATTTAACTAAGGAAGTAAATATGATGAGACATCTCCAAATGCCTCCTAACATGCTCTTAGCTCCTTCTCCTTTGTTCCTTTCCTCTCCAAGTTCCAAACTAGTGTAGCTCTCAACAACTTTTTGCACTATAGATGCTTATGGAGGTTTGAGATTGAAGTATTTGCTCTAAATGTGAATAAAAAGCTAATACTAGATGTTATGATGCTAAAATGATTTATTTTAAACCAAAGTGACAAGATATTAGTGATTTATGCTAAATGCTCTCTAAAATTCTCTACAACTTAGATGCATACAAGTTTTCAGGATCTGGATTATGAAGAAATGAGCTCTATTTAGAAGAAAAATGGAGCAATGGATGGTTGAGATTGACTAATCTCAACAAGGGTCAAGATTGAATGATATTCAATCCGTGTGATGACTTTCAACCCAATCCCAAGATGACAAGTGTCCATATGAGATAGGTTGAGAGGAGAGGGAATAAGCATTAAATGTTTGACATGACCTGAGAGTTAACTTGGGAGTTAAGGTCAAGGTTAGGTTGAATGAATAAATTCCTTATTCAAAGAATAAAGCTTTTATCCAATGGATAAACTCTTGTGCAAAGGCAAAAGGGATAACCATGGTCAAAGCAATAAATGCTTGAGGAGACACATGAGTGCAAGTTGAAATAACCATAAATGGTTATGTAAGAGCCATAAATGGTCATGTAAGAGCCATTAGTGGTTTTGGAAGACTTTGGAGGTTAAATTGTTGAACACACAAAGCATTAAATGTTTTTCAAAGACTTTGAAGTCTTTGAGAGATGACTCCAAGTTGCTTAGGAATGTGACAATAATTAGGGGATGGATTAGGCTAATTAGGAAGGGGTTAGAAGAATCTAGAAGGGGGGTTTAGGAATTCAAGTGGATTTGGTGGGTGAGGGAAAATGGGATTTTTATTTAAAATAAATTAATTTATTTCAATAAATGTGTGCAAGTTGCATTTGTAGGAAAATGCAAGTGGGGGGGATAGATGATTTAAATAAATGTTTGATTTTAATTTATTTAAAAAAGGAAAAGGGGATTAAATGAAATAAATATGATTTATTCTTTTAATTGAATTGTAAATTTGGTTTAATGAATTAATTAAAATAAATTGAATAATTTATTTAATTGATAAGAGAATGTTTGAAGATGAATTAATTAAATGTTAATTTAATGAACTGATGGCTTAGTGGATTTTTAATCAAATAAATAGGAAATATTCATTTAATTAAACTAGACAGATTTATGTGACTACAAGATATAATAACATTCAAACCATAATGCATCGATTTACGTGGGGAAAACCCTTTCGGGAGAAGAACCCCACACTTCAAAAGCCACCCAATATATTATTCTGCAATCAAAACATATTACAATATACTTGTAGAGAAAGTTCTTCACAGGAGTACCGCTAATTAGAGATTCAGAGGTAACTCAATAGCCATAAGACTCTCACACACAACCTCTATCTCACACACCTCATATATAGGAGATACAATACAATAAACCATCAAACGGTATTACAAAACCATGGGCTAAAACCACCCAATAAGGTTTAGCCGACCTTATCTCCCTTCTAGATGCCCTATGACATGTCCCTCCCTTTTTACAACTCATTTATGTGTCCGATGTATTTTATATTTCCTATTTCAGGAGTACAAACTTTTGGAGGCAATAACTTGAGAACCGTGTGTCCTATTGACTCATAAACCACTACGTCATTTAAGCGCACTTTTTAGGGCGTTTCGGGGCCTCTAAAGTCAAAATCAAATTTAAACCTATCATTGGACCCCTCCAAAATGAAAAATTAAATATCCTCAAAACTAGGTGTGATCTTGTGACATAACACTACTGGAATGCTTATCTAGCCAACCAAAAGCTTCAGGGAGAATTTCGCACCATTTCGTGCTCAAATGAAAACTTACTATAAATAGTAACCTCATGTAAATGCAAGGTTGGGACACCATTTTCCTAAAAAAATTCACATGAATCGGAAATTTAATAGTGAAATTTATATAATTATGTCATTTACCATTTATTTTTATATTCATTTTAAGAGAATATTTTAGTACATTACATATTGACTAATAGCTCAATCTTGTGCAAAGCCACACTCCTTTTCCCTTCCTCATCCATTTGCACATTATAAATATTACACCTATTCATATACCCATCCCTATCAATCCATTATCCACTTTGATTTGACCATTTTCATACCCTAGGTCATTTCCATGTGCAACAACATATTTGAACCTTGATATCTTTTGGTGTACTCCAAGCCAATCTTTTCCTACCTAGATCCTACTAAATACATGCTTGCATGATTTATTACTATGCCCATATTTAAAGGAATTCAATTGCTTTCATTTACTATCCCATCTTATTTGAGATTATCTAATCATGTGATTCATAAAAACATCATAGAAACACTTATTAGAGCATTAAAAAGAACCCAAATCTACATAATTATTCTATAGCATTTGTGATCAAAACTCACATTCTTTTCTATGATTCACATAACTATAAATTTAGGTTCTTTATGGAGGTTGATCTAGGAAAATGTGAACCCTAGTGATTTCAACGATCTTCTATTTAGACATTTCTAAAAATTGTCAGTCCGGATAGTAGAACATGTTAGATCTATAAAAAAGATCTAAACATCTAGAATCAACCCCTTGAATAGACACAAACTATTTAGATTGTGACTTAAAATATAGACAAAAGATTAATTTTCAATTTCAAACAATTAGAATTCATATCATATCATTTATTTATTTTTCCCTAAAACATAAAACTAATTATTTATTTATTTTATTTTCTCTTACAAATATAAGGAGTTATGGAACATAACAAAATAAAGAGCAGCCTTAGAAATTTGATGGGCTAAGTGCATGTGGACATCATGGGCATCGTTACAGAGATTCCTTGTACATATCTTACTCCATTATACATATCCTTAGAAGTGGATTGGGCTCTATGGATAAAATAAAATAAATATGTTATCCATACACATGGAGATTCAGAATTTCATATCAGATTTGCATGCTATTCACAATGATAATCCGTGTCAAAGCTTCTGTCTGATACAATTATTATGAGGGGAAGGAAACGCCCACTGTGTGTCTTGTCTGATAAAAGTTCTGTACAAGCCAAACATACCCATCACTTTTGATTTTATTGTCGTTATGTTCATCCCTTCTATTATCCAGTTGCCACCAAATTTAGTGTCTTTCATGGATATTTGGATGGATGAAGAATTGTTTGGCTACATTGGATGTGTGGACGTTACATTTGTAGATAAGATAGAGACGTTTCTGCTATATGCAATTTATTGTTAATAAGTTGATTTTTATGGTTGTTCCAATGGGTCCATCCTTACTGATTTGTTCTGTCTTGTCAATGAAATGAAATGCTTGTGAGTAGGAACCCAGTGTAGTTAGGAGGTATAGACTTGTGTTTAGAAAGATAAAGAAGATAAATAGACTTCCTAAGGAGATTCACTATGTGATAGCAGGATACATGAAGATAACAATAGAAAAATTGAACATGAATTGCTATAAAGAATGCATCTGACATATGTGGATGTGACAGATTTGGTTCACCTGATTCACTTCACAAATGGTTTGTACTTCTTCATATATCCTGACATATGTTAGACAATTTTTTTTTGTTTATATCTGAATGTCAACAGTTTGAAGTTCTCCCTTATTTTTATAAAAGGAAAATCAAGACTGTATAGGGAGGTCTAAAAGGAAAATCAGGTAGATTGAGTAGATAATGTTCTGGTCTGAAAGTGGATGTTTTTCATGAAGGATGAATGTATATTCTTGTGTAGTGTGAATTAGTTTATGAGCATTAAATAAACTATTGTAGAATTATCCAAATTGTGTTTTCACAATTTCATATGAATCATAAATATCAATTATATTCTGAATTGTCATTACAACTTCCTTGTAATTGTGAAAATCTGTATGTGAGTTATTTACAAGGAAATGATTAAATTCTATGTGTAGGTTGTTGTGAATTGAAAAATACAATATGGATCAACAAGTATGAATGTGTAGCTACATAAGGGGTTGTATTAATGTTAGACACTAATGTTGGGAGGCCCACTAATTAGAAGGGATCTACAACTTGAATTTGCATTCATAACTTAAAATTTGATTCCACACCCCAGGGGTTGGGCACTAATCTATGGTACTTCCTGATTTCAGTTAAAAAATATTCAATGTTTTGAGCCTTTTTTTTTTGTTTTCTTTGTTTCTTGCTTAAGTTATTTCGGTTTCGGTATATTCATGGTGTTTAAAGAATATAGAGGTTGAATTGAGAAGAGTTTTGTATAAACTTCCTTTATGTGTTGAGATGAAGATATTTAAATTATTTGTTCTTAGATAGATTCAATGCAATGGGATTATACTTGAACTTAGTAAATTATAAGAAACCCACCACTTATATGTCTGAGAATCATCCATGTTCATGGGACTAAAATTCAATGTTCATTATATTTTTATCATTCAATTAAACCTCCATATAGGAATACCCTCCCGAGTCTTATGGAGCTCAAAGTGCAAAAGGCCTTTAGAGCCTTGTTTGTTGGCTTTTCTTATCCTCAAAGTTGTTGATAGTGTAGATCTTATGTCCAAAATCACTTATCCCATGGTTTAGATATTGTGAATCTCTTTAGAATTGGGGATTGCAAGAAAAAACACCATGACTCTTTCGGGGAGACACGTGAGCAATCTATTGGGAAAGAGTCAGTGATATTGGAGAATCTAAAAAATGGTTTTAAATATTAAAGTTTCAAACCTGAAAAAAGTTGTTGCAATAGTGGTGAAAATATGTTTTGAATGACTTTGTTGTATAGGTCTTCAATCTTGCTCAATAGAGTTAGGAAACCTCATACTCCGAACAACACTTTTTTCCTTTGTCAAGATACAGGTTAGAGAAGCTAACTTGAGACTCACTTCTTCTATTGACTTGCCAAGCTCCCATTTAATGTACTCTTTGTGCTCTAGTAGTTGCTTCTGTTGGGAGTGTAGGTCCTCTACTTGTGTCCTAATTTGGTAGGTATCCTTGTACAGATCAAGAGATCATACTTGTTTTCCAGTTGAGTTATATGTGACTCAATAGACTCTTTTCCTTTATGTTCTTACTAGTGTTTGACCATTTCAAACAAAAAAGATACTACATTGGGTGAAAATTTGGAATTAGGATTTCAATTAAGATAATAAAACCACTAAATAACCAAACTATCCCAATATATTGAAAGAGGAGTGAACCTAATAGTTCTAGCCACAATCCAAATAAGGGAAGGGCTGAAATTCTGATTAGATTAACGGGTTGTTAATAGCTATCCTCTTTCTTAGTTGAATTTGGAAGGTAATTATGAAATTAGGGTAAAACAATGAATAATTGAATTAACCTATCAAAAATAGATTGCTACAGATATCCCATGGAGCCACGAATTGAGATCTGGGCAAAATAATATGTTTGAAACCTATTCCTAGAAGTTTGGCCCAATTTTTCGAGACCAGATAGTACAGATTCACCATGGTCCTCTGAATTTCATTCCATCAAAAGCTGAACCTATTTGTCATTGTCGACCAAATTAGAATCCTCGAGTACAGCTCCAAAACCTATTTCCTACACACATAAAGAGAGGGAAATATGTTATGGATAGGGATTTTCCTTAGGTCAAACGTCGATTTAGGAATTAACCCTGAAATTGAAATGGAAATTGTTGCAAAATGCTTTCCTTTTGAGGGAAAGGCCGGATCTGAAGTAAAAATGATTGTAAATGAAATATACCTTGATGAAGTTATGTTTGATCCTCATGCAAAGGTTTTGGTGTTTCATGTAAAATATCTTCAAAGAAGGTTGGTCATGGATGCCATCTTGAATGCATCAACTTGGCTTCACTTCTTCTCCAATGCTTGATGAATGATTGACTACTTGCTCACTTGAATTTGCTAGAGTGCAATTTGGATCTTGATTGAGGTTAGAGGATTAGGTTTCAAATGAGAGGGGTAGACCTCCTTTTATACTTGACTGCCCGAAAACAAATTGAATTTTTGGAGTAGGCTGACATGGGATAAAATTTCTTGCTCATTTGAGATGACTATTATGGGGATTGAAAATGGGCCTAATTGAGAGGACAACATGGAGGAAAGGCAGGGAAGAAGGTGAAAATGAAGGTCTATGGATGTTGTGAGAAAAATATGAACATGCATCGAAAGCCAAAGCACCAAGGTGAGGTCTAAGAAAGGACAAAATTGTATGCAGATACAATTTTTGAATCTACATTTAGCCCCCACATTAATGAGAGTATAAGACTAAACATACTCATGGTAAAGTACATAATCAAATTGAAAAACTTTCACCAAGATATCAAAGAGACAAGATGCACCAAGCCCCTAGGGACATCAAGATCTTACTACTCTAATATCAAGATAAAAGGGACAACACATGAAAGGAAAAGAGAGAGCATGCCTGAATTGGCCTTCTAATATTTGTTTACTATGAGTCATGAAAAATTAAAAAATACCAAATTACAAAGAAAAAGGCTTAGTTTGCAAAGTGTAACATGAGTGTAGTGCATGCCCCCACATTAAAGTGATTTCATATGCCTTATCAGGAGTAATTTCTTTAAGATAGTATGCATAGAAAAAGACATGCACATTACGACAATAATATGCCCCCAAGAAAGGACAAATCAAAGGATAATGGTCACAAAACTATGGGAAAAGGCACATAAGGGATCCATAACTCTGGAGTTAGTATGCTCTTATAATAAATAATGTATATCAAAAATATTTGGATTGAATTGACCTCATCCCCCAAAGGTAGTGGAACTACAAACACAATAGAAGAAGAGCACAAGAGAGAACCAAAAAGTGTCTTTTTGAGTCAGCATGGAAGATACCAAAAAGAGATCTCAATGCTTTGCACCATCTCCAAGTAGACAACACAAGGCACAACATATAGAAGAATTGAGAAAAAAATAGAAGAATGTCACAACGAATTTGACCTCTTTATTACCTTGTACCAATAGAGTAACAACTTGGGTCATCCAAAGCGAACCTAACATAACACAAAAACATATCAAGTAGCACATCACGGGGAAGCACATTACAAACAAGCAAACACAAATAGAATCAACGACATGAATGAATCTATGCTTACTTATTCAAGGCATTATCATTACAATGATTTCTAATCTCTTTTTGTACCTTGACTGTCTTATTGGACTGAAAATGACAATATCTACTATCCTGGTGCACTTTGAGTTGGCATTTGAACCCTTATCAATGGATTGATCATTTACCTTTGCTCATTTATGAATCTTCATAAGGTGACTCTCTTTTCTTTCATTTGATGATATAACTTCTCTAAGAGGCTTTCCTCTACCTTTGTCTTGATTGTTATATGCTTTGATAGGGCGATCCCTTAGTAGTGAAGGGAGAACTCTTGAAGGGCTTCCTTTTTCTCACTAGGACTACTCTATTACTATTAAGAGAATTGTAGACCTTGTATGACTAAAAATTTGCATCATTTGATGAGGATTGTCTTAGATTCTTGGCTTTATTATGACAAAGGGCTTAGGATTGCAAATATGTATAGAGACTTATGACTGCAAATTTTGAGTCATTCACCTTTATATCTAGTGAACAAAACTTCATCTTGATTTGAGACTTTGCATGCTCATAAATTATGCCTTGATCTCTATGTTTTATTGACCTTTTTTGGGATTGTTCTCACTTCAAGACAAACTCACTATTTTGTCTTTGTTCTTTAATCCCTTTGACAAAGATTGTAATTGTCTTATTGGTTATTCTTGGATTACGCTTAGGGCTATCACTTGACCATTCTTGTGTTGCATTTACTATTTTTAATATTTATCTCTTTCTTTAGACTATTATGCTTTCATGATTACATTAATGGCTTCTTGCTATGACTGTGAGTCCATGGTATGAGATTGTGGTATCTATGAACCATGCACGATCCTTCATACCATTACCACATAAGGCTTATTAACAAAAATGTTTTTCAAGTACAAAAGTAACAAGGGATTTATGAGAAAATTAGCATGTGATTGTGATCTTTGGTGTTTAGACCTTTGGTATTCTTGAGTTCCTTGTAGTGACTGTTATATGCTTAGGCTTTGGATGGCTATGAACTACCTTTAATATATCCATCAATAAATGATACCTTGACTGTTAAGTCTATGATTTACTTTTTCTTTGATTCCAACCATTTTGACATCCATTATGCCTTGATCATCAAGATCATGAAGCTAATCTTATTTCTTTGTTCTTTTCAAGTTTTCTTGGGACTGTGACTATATCAACAAACTTTCTACCATTCTTTATGTATGGACAGTGATCTTTGGTCTTTGTTGATCATTGCTTTAATGAACAAATTCCCCTTGATACCCACCTATCACAAACTTGTCTTGGGGATATCTCTTGATTGTTGTGAAGAATGATCTTGGTGATGAAATCTACTCCAAATAGTCCCATGATTGTTTTCGATGGTGGCCCTTCCTCCATTCTTTGTGTTAACTACATTCATAAATACATTGTTCAATGTTTTTATGCTTTTCAAACATTCACAAATAGTTCCATGACTGTCAGAAGCTTATTGCATCGCTGCTCTGAGTTATTACTGGTCTAAAATCATTGCTCATTGTGACTTTTGTTGCCTTTCTACCATGTCATCTGCTATGTCTTGTCTGAGACAATATTGTCTTCTGAGAAGTTTGCATTGACTATTTTTTTTCTCTAAGTTGTGCAAGGCCATGGACATGACACTATCCTTTGTTCCTTATGACCTTAGATGCCATGAAGTCTTTTGCTATGGTCATTGCTCATGAACATTTGTTCTTCATAGAGGTTGCAATAAATCCTTTTGACTGTGATTATACCTTGATCACCAATATAGTGTTGCTACTCAAATCTGCACTTAAGGTATGTATCATTGAGTCCTTGATAATACTTAGGGATAGCTTGAATGCTCCATATTTGGTTCTTTGACTATTTAGATGGCAATCTCATTATGAAATCTGTGTTTTGATAGTCTTATGGCTGAAAACCCTTAGGACAACCAACCCAATAGGGGTTTTGGAGAGAAGACTTGTAAAGTGTGATAACAATATAAACTCACTCTTTTCTACCATGACTATTTTAAAATATTGAATACCTTGCTTTACTATAGGTTTCTCTATTATACTTTGATTTAGACTTTGAACTATTAGTCTTTTATTTCCATAGTCTAACTTAAAAAACACTTAATGACCTCATTTCTATGTATTCTTATGCCTCATCACAAGATTTATTATATTTTCTTATAAGATTTGTGTATGCTTTAGGTATACAATGAAGATTGGAAGCATGCAACGAGGAGATAGAGTAATGACTTACTATTATAATAATCTAATATTGGATGAAGTTTTTACAACATTTTGTGATAGCTTTCATGTAAATGTTTCAACATCTTTCTATAGCACTCATGGAGTTGTTGCAATGTCTTTTGTTTTAGTTATAGAATCATTGCAATTATTTTTGAAAATTTCTTTTTGTAATAATTTTAACATACATGCAAGTACTATTTAAGTAAGTAATGGTTGTTTTATTATGCAAAGAAGGGTAATCACTACCTATGTAATATAATGTGTTAATTTTTTTTTTCTTTTTACAGAAATGTATTGATAAACTCAAAGAAGGTGATAAAGTTAGAATGTTGGATTCGTTTGATGGTGTTTCAATGGGCATTGAGTGGATTCACTCCCTATCTATTTTACATGGAGTCAACTTGAAAGGAACAAGAGATGCAAATGTAAACATTTTAAATCTCACAAGTAACATACCCCTTTCTTATGAAGACAAAATAGATTGAGCTGTCCTTGTGAAAGAGAAATAGGGAACTTCACACGATGACCACTAAAATATTTACAAAAGATGACATAGTTTATCATGTACTAGTTATTTGACATCTTGGCTCACTCCTTTATGCAGTATTTTGAATATGTTATTCAGGGGTCTTAATTATCATGGTGTATTTGAAAGAGTTGGAAACTCTTAGACAACTTTGACATTTTTTATTATATTTACATATATTTAGGTGTATTTTTTATTATATTTTTTAATTGCAGATTACCTATATTTATCATGATGCTAAATCAATCTTTTTAATTCTAGTATGTTGTAGCTTTTTTCATATATGTAATATTTTTATTTTCTTTTATGTTCTAGTTCAAGTTTAATATTATGTCATTTTTGCATTACAAAATTTATGGTATTTAATAAATTCTTCATATCATGACTATATTTACTACCAATTAATGGAAACTAGTAAATAAAAATGACTAAATATACTACCAATATGTCACAACCCTCCTTTATCACCTTTGGATTTAAAATAAAAACTCTATTATATTTTTTTTGGATAAACTATTGAATGAATATTATAAAGGGATAAAAATAATAAAACACACACACACATGGAAAATATACTTTTTTCTTAATTGTTTATTTAATTTTCCTCACCCAAATTATGGCACATGTTGTAGGAAGAATAAGAAGCTTCTAGAGGCTTCTCCACCACCTTGCATGTAACTCCTCCCACTAAGTCTAATCAATTTGCATGAAGGCCAAAATTGGGAAAGAATCTCTTTTTTTTAATTAAAAATTTAGGTAGTGGAATAGAGAGATTTTTCTTATAAAAGATATACAAGTTTTCAAAAAAGGGAGTTGGTTATTCCATAAAGAAATTCTTCTCTCAAGTAATCTTTTTCTTTGGTAGTCATATTTCATTTTGAAAATAGATAAGATTTTCTTTGGAGGAATTCTTTCAAGTTTGAAGATCAAGGGAGGCTGATTGAAGGATTCATAGGGGATTCTTCGTTTGCAAGTATCCAGGTTTTTCTTCTTATTTAGTTTTATTTTGAATCATGCATTTTTACTTTTGCTATGAATTAAATTAGATCAATCTTGGTTTAATATATTGCTGAATTAGTTTGAAATCTGTTTTTTTCAATTCCTTACTGTAAATTGGATTTTGTTGTGGATTAGTTTGAAAAATTAAAATATTGTCTTTCAATTCCTTGTTGTAGATTGGATTTTTGTTAGTTTGAAGAACTAAAATCTTGTTTCTTATCTACTTGTTGTATATTGGATTAATCTTATTTTATATGCACACTATGAATTAAACTTAAAGAATAAAATCTTGCTCTTTTTTTCTCTTGCTATGAATGAATCAAATCTTCCTGTAGGAATAAGTTAGCTTCCTTGCAAATCTCAGTATACTTGTTATTTTGGTTGTCTCTGTAAATTTTAGATTGAAAAATGGATTGTAAATACACCTTATGAGCTTGCATTTACCAGCATAATCATCTATCTTTCATCTATACATGGCTGGAAACGATTTATTTTCTCTAGATTATTTATCTCTGTAAATTTTAGATTGAAAATTAGATTAAAATACATTCCCCAACATAAGCATATATCCTTTCATTTTCTTGGATTGTTTTATCTCTGTGAATAACTCTCTGGGTTATTCACTCCTGTGAATGAACTCTTATTGTTTTATCCTTATTGTTTAAAAATATACTCTCTATGTCTAATTAAATTAAATTAAACAGTTATTTGATTTCCTATATTATTCATGTTTTATTTTCATAAGTCAATACTCCTTTGATATATATATATATATATATATATATATATATATATATATATATATATATATATATATATATATAATACGTTTCAAATAAAAGAAAAAAAAAAAGAGAAGGCGAAATGCATATTAACGCCGACGATTAATGGCAGTCAAAGCTAATAACTCTGCATGGTGTAACGGACGATCATAGTAACTATCGGGAAGGGACAATGGTACCCCCACTGCCCTGCGGTCACTGTTACAATAGTGATCAGTAGGGGAGTGGGGGGCCTCGCGGAGTCCCCTCAACCCCTACGGTCCTGCACATGCAGGGCCGCAGGGGGTGATGGGACCCGTGGTCCCCATCCCCTATTTCAGCCCATTTACTATTTAAACAATGCGTTTTTTATATATCATTACACTTGGAAATTACGATGGGTTTTTTTAATAATTTTAATTAAAATTTAAGTTAATTTTACTTTTATATAATTTTAAAAAATATATATATATAATCATTTTAATTAAAGTTAATCTTCATAATTGCGCAGTTAAATTTTAAAGTTAATAAATTAGTAAGAGATTGGAATCATAAAATTATTATTGTCTCAATTCCCTTAGGGATTTATTGGATTATTTGATCAATGACTTTTGACTCACTTAAAAACAAATAAGTCTTATTATTTCGATTTGATCCAAAGTCTCAAAAAAACATAAGCTAATCACTCATGTGGAATTAGTAACTCTATAATTAATTAAGTCTCATGATAGGAATAAACATTTCTTCATTTTGTATGTAAATGACGCTACTTTTGCATGGCATTTATATTAGTTTGCATTCATTATCTTCATACAATTGCACGTAAGTTCACAATTATCATTATCATGCCAATACATGTATTAATTTGTTTAGTTGTAGAATAATGATATTTCTCTTTTTCAAATAGTATTTAAGTGTCACCAAAACTCGCAAAGTTTAAGTTATGTACATCCATTTCATAATTATATTCAAGCATGATGTTTTCATAAGATCTTAGTTTAGAAACTAATCAAAGGAAGTTGGAAAACCAAAACTAGCAGCGTTCGGTATATACGGTGCCTCTGGGTCATGCTTACGGGTAATGCCGTCATGTTGAACTACTGCACTTAATGCCTAATAAAGCTGCATCAATGATGTCTATGACATCGTCCCTATAAATCATCGAGGAGTAATAAGGGACACTTGGAAGTTAAAATCCAAGGGGCGGGTAATCCCCCTTGGATCGATAATCTAATAAGATAACTTGAAATGATTTCACAACCGTTGAGATAAACCATAGTAAACCCTTTTAGGGATGGTTAAGTTAAATGCTTTTACGAAATTGATTTCTTGTTTTTATCTTGAAGAGATATTGGTGATTTGCAATTTGGTCAAGGGTGATGCTCATGATAAGGATTAGGATCTAGTTATTTTAGGCCACAAGCAATATGCCATCTTGAGCCTTTGCTTAAGCGCTACCATCGTGGGTAGCAACCGCAAAGAAACTATTTGGGACATTGACCCTAGAAAGGGTTGCATACCCACAAATCAGTTTACATCAAACCATAGAATAGAAAATAGAACTACATACTTTACGCCTTGATCCCGTGCCGAAGTGGGTATGTAGGCAGTCTTGGGACGGAGTTGTCCCTCGTACTCAGGCGTTTGTGGGTGGGGTCTGGGCTTGGTTGAGTAAGAATCCTATTTGTAAGATAATATAATTAAATTGGAAAAAGAAATTCAATGCATACTCGGAAGGAATCCCGTATGGATTCGCTTGACTTCCCGAGGCTTTAAGCCAAATTCGGAGGTGGAATTCAAGCTTGTATTATTTAATTACTCCTAAGGACAGTGACCTCGGTGCACTTCTGTTAGAAGAGTGTAGTACTTAGTGAGTGGCTTAGGACTCGAATGGTCCCAATGAGTCTAAGTCTCTGGCCAGAGCATCTCTTATCCCATTTGGATAGATGCCTACCCCGTATGGGTAGATGCCTATCCCATTTGGATAGATGCCTACCCCATATGGGTAGATGCCTATCTCGTATTAGATAGATGGAACCTTATGTCCTGTATGGACAATTGCCTAACCCGTATGGTTGGATGCTCATCCCGGATGGATGAATGCCTAATCCTAATGGATGGATGCCCAGAGTATGCAATTGAATAAAACATAATGATTGAATTAAACACACACACAAAAAGAATACTCAATTTTGTTGAATCAATTATGGTGGGTTATTACACAATAGACGAAAATCAGTGAAAAAAATGACTAAATATACTACCAGTTGATGATAATTAATGATTACAATGACTAAATAAATTATTGATTAACAACAATCAGTAACTAAATTAATGAATAAATATATGACTAAAGCAATGACTAAATATATGACTAAATAAATGACCAGTTAACAACAATCAATGACTAAATTAATGACTTTAGAAATATATGATTAAATTAATGACTAAATAAGTCACTATCATGACTGAATAAATGACTAGTTAACAACAACCAATGACCAAATCAATGACCAAATCAATGACCAAATCAATGAATAAATCAATGACCAAATTGATTAGTCAAAAAAATCAATAAATGACTAAAATAGTTTAGTCATAAATTTGGTTATGTTATAAATGACCAGCAATAAACTACTAATGGTCACGTGACCAGGATTTGTCATTTATATGCAATTTTTAGTGGGTTTTTAGTCATATATTGTAATTTTTGTACTAGTGTTGAAACTCATAATATCCCGATGTTAAAAAACTTAACTTAATCTCAATTAACTTTGAAATGAAAAATAGAACATAATGCAACCACACAAGATACACCATATTTTTATACATGGAAAACCCAAATGGGAAAAACCATGGAGAGGGTTAACTCTCAAGAAAATATGACTAGTTATATGGGATTACAAATTGGCTCACTGTCAAAGCTTACTATTCAGATACAATGACTTACTACTGGAAGGCTCACTGCCAAAAGAAGTGAACTAAGAAAATTGCATCTACACATGCATGAAATCAGTTTCAGTTAAGTTTCTGACAATACACTATCTACTCGCGGTAGATCCGGTTAAGAACCTCTACAAAATGCTTCACTATTTTACTCCACCAATCTATCCACACTGAATCGACTCTTACATTTACAACTTTATCCTTCATTCATTCTTTCCTTCTCCTTCACAATATATCCTTCTCATGCTATTTCGATGATCATTACAATCAAGAGTGTGTGTGTATATATATATATATATGTATATATTCATATACATGTATATGTATGTGTACATATATGCATACATATACATGTATATGTACGCATATATGTACATGTACATGTACATGTATGTATATATATACATATATATATACATACATGTACATGTACATGTACATGTATGTATATATATATGTATATATATACATACATGTACATGTACATGTACATATATGCGTACATATACATGTATATGTATGCATATATGTACACATACATATACATGTATATGAATATATACATGTATATATATATATATATATATATGTTGGTATTATGGATGAATTCATCATGTGTTGTATTGGTTTTGTCATTGATGTCAACACTTATCTTTTCAGAGGTCTACATTGTTGATTTGGCACGCTGGTTATATTGGTTTGTTGTTGAACCCACACATTGTGGTCCCAATATGGATATTGGCTTATGCACAGTCACCGGTATATGTTTCACCGACAACTCAAGAAGTTTTTGATGACTTGTTATCATCTGGAGATCATTTGGCTATGTCAAAGACATGGATTGGATGTTTACATTTGGTGTTTTTCTTATTGCTCTGATCGGGTTCACATATTTGCCTTTACCAGTAGATAGGTCTAGGTTATGGACCGGTACAAGATATCATGTTCCAGATCAGCACGACATGTTTTGGAAATGGTTTATTGATTGGATAATGTGTAAATGTATTGAGGCCGACATTTTGTATTGCATCAAGACTTAATTTGTAAATGTAATATCCTTAGGAAGCTGACCTAATCATGAGGTCTTAAGTTTTGTATAAATAATTGTAAGATCTTATCTGGAAGATGTATGAGTGTATGTGTGAGTGTGTGTGAATATTGAAGATCATTGTGAAGAGTGAAAATAAGTAGATCCTTGTGTGAATTACACGGATATTATCTGAAGGTTGAAGGAAAGGTTATGAAGGTGTTTGGGACTCATGGTCAGAGCTTAAACTGGTATTGAATCCAACATTGTAGATGCTATACTGAAGCAGTACATTGTTATTAGATTTAACCATCCAATTGTAGTCAGTGTGACTCATATTTTGTGATTGAGCAGTGAGCTCTAGGCGGTTGGCATTTATGCATGTGTAGACCCCTTTATTGTATTCACTTACTATCTGGAGTAGTATCATCTAATTGTGGGTAAGGTTTCCCACCATGGTTTTTCCCCTTATAGGGTTTCCATGTCAAAATCTCAGTGTCATGTGTTGTGGATGTGTTTTTCTTTTTGTTTCATGTATTAAGTTTTACGGGTATTACTATAACTGTTAATCTGTTTTAGTGGCATTGAGTTTTAAGTTGAAATAATTGGTTTTGGGTTATAATTTTTTTGACAACTAATTCATGCCCCCCCTCTTAGTTGTCCTTCCCAGTTACTAACAATTGGTATCAAAGCTTAGTCCTCTTTTTTCAGAAGCCTAACAACTTGAGGAGATCCTATGGTAGAAAATATCTTCAGAAAGGATAGTCCCAAACTTGATGGAACTAATTATGGTATATGGAAGATCAAAATAGAGACACATCTGAACTGCATTGGAAGAGATATATGGGATGTTACAAAGAATGGCTATGTTTCTCCTAATCAAAATAACCCTAATCCACCAACCTTGGCTAAAGACTTGGAGAATGATTGCAAAGCAAGAGAAGCACTTCTGAGCACATTATCAGACAAATCTACAACACAAGCTATTTGGGATAAACTAGAATCATTGAATGAAGGAGATTCCACTGTCAAAATTGCAAAACTGGAATGTTACCGGGTCAGGTATGAAAATTTAAAAATGGAAGAGGATGAAAGAATTTCCACATTTATGGAAAGAGTTAATGAAATTGTTTTAGGAATACAATGTTGTGGAGGATATTTAAGTGAAGATGAAATTGTTTCTAAAGTTTTAAGAGCTTTTCCACCGGATTACAAAATGAAAGTGATAGCTATAAATGAGTTGAGAACAATGCCTAATACATCAGTATCTAGAGATACTTTGGTTGGAAAAATTTTAACATTTGAGCTTGAAGAATTTGGTCCTATTGCTACAGTCAAGACTGATATAGCCTTCAAAGCATCATCATCATCATCATCATCATCATCATCTAACAAATCTAATTGGAAAGCACTTTATGCAAAATAAATTGAAGATATCAGAAGATAAAATGAAGAACTTGAAGAACTTTAAGCACTATTTGCAAGGAAGATGCCTCAAGGTCTAGTAGGAAGTAAGTATGAAGGTAAAGTACCTTTCAAATGTTTTAATTGCAATAAAGTTTATCATGTGGCATCTAGGTGTCCTGATAGACATTCAAGACTAAGAGATGAGGCAAAGAGAACATATAAGCCTAACCCTCAATATCAGAGATATAAATTTAAGAAAAATAGACATAAGTCATGTTACTATGCAGATGAAGGTGTTACAAATGACTCCGATGAAGATCCAACAGATAGTGGATGGGCATTTGTTGCAATAAAAGAAGATCAACTGACACCTATTTTCAAATCAGTAGAGCAGGCATTAGCAACAAAAAATGAAGAAAATGATGAATGGATCATTGATAGTGGATGATCACATCATATGACTGGTGATAAAAGCTAATTCTTATCATTTCAGGAATGTCATGGAGGTCTAGTTAGATTTGGAGATGACAAAGCTTGTTTAATCAAAGGAAGAGGCACTATATCTTTGGATGGTAAGCACAATATTGACAAGGTTTATTATGTTTAAGGTTTAAAGCATAATCTTTTGAGTGTTGGTCAGTTAGTGGAAAAAGGATTTCAACTACAATTCAAGAATGAAAAATGAAAAATCATGTACATAACTGAATTGGAGATTGCAACTGGTAATCAGATTAAAGGTAATATCTTTCATTTGAATACCAGTGATAAGACATGTTTGATTGCTCAGATTGATGAAAGTTGGTTATGACATAAAAGACTCTGTCATGTAAATTTTGATTACAATGTAAAGATCAGTTCAACCAAGGCAATAAGGGATTTACCTAAGATTGTGAAACCTCATAATCCGATATGTAAGGAATGTCAAATGGGAAATCAAGTTAGAACAACATTTAAGAGAATTTATGAGAAATCCAATAATATTCTTGATTTAATTCATACTAATTTATGTGGTCCAACAAGAACAAGGAGTCTTCAGGGTGATAGATACTTTATGCTAATAATTGATGATTATTCTAGAATGTGTTGGGTTACTTTTCTCAGGGAGAAATCAGAAGCTTTTGGGAGATTAAAGATATACAAGGCAATGGTAGAGAATGAAACTGACAAGAAAATCAAATGTTTGAGATTTGATCAAGGAGGAGAATTTACATCTAGGGAATTCAATGCATACTGTGAAGAGAATGGAATCAAAAGACAACTATCAACACCCTAGACACCCCAAGAAAATGGAATTGTGGAAAGGAAGAACAAAACTATACTGGATGTAGCAAGAACCATGATGATGGAAGCAAATCTACCTCATATATATTGGAGAGAAGTAGTGAGTACAGTGGTTTATACTTTCAACAAAGTTCACATCAAAGGTGAAACCGGTAAGACCCCTTATGAACTATGGTTCGGTCATATTCCTACTCTTAAATATTTCAGAATATTTGGAAGCAAATGCTATATTAGGAGAGATGAGTCTATTGACTAATTTGATCCTAGATGTGATGAAGGAATATTTCTTGGTTATTCAACTAGAAGCAAGGCATATAGATGTTATAATAAAAGACTGTAGAAAATCATTGAAAATACTAATGTGAAGATAGATGAACATTTTAGAGGAGAATCAAGATCTATAGGTTCTGAACCGACAGTAGAAATGATTATAAATGAACCTGCACAGATTGCACCAGAACATAATGAAGAACCAGTCACATCGACATCATTAGAGAAGTCAATTGTGACTGAAGAACAACAACCTGTGAATGGAAATCAAAATAAACCCAGGTATGTAAGATTGAATCATTCAGAAAACTAGATAATTGGAAATAAAAATCAAGGTCTTATGACAAGAGGAAGATTGACAAATGAAGAGGTATGTTTAATTTCTCAAGTTGAACCAACATTAATTGTTGAAGCATGTTAGAATAAGTATTGGATAAAAGCAATGGAAGAAGAATTAGAATAGATTGAAAAGAATAATACTTGGACATTAGTTCCCCAACCTAAAGACAAAAATGTAATTGGAACTAAATGGGTATTTAGAAATAAACTTAATGAAGATAGTGAAGTAATCAGAAACAAAACAAGATTAGTTTGTAAAGGTTATTCTCAGAAGGAAGGAATTGATTATAATGAATCCTTTGCACCGGTAGCAAGAATTAAAGCAGTAAGACTGTTTCTTGCATTTGCAACTCACAAGAACTATAAGGTTTATCAGATGGATGTAAAATATGCATTTTTGAATGGAGATCTTGAAGAAGAAGTTTACATTGAACAACCTAATGTATTTTCATTAACAGATGATAAGGATATGGTTTGCAGGTTAAGGAAAGCTTTATATGGATTGAAGCAAGATCCTAGAGCTTTGTCTGATAGACTGGATAAATATCTTCTAAAGCTTAGATACACAAAAGGTAATGCTGACAGTAATTTGTATTACAAAATCACCAATGATGATATTTTGGTTATTGAATTATTTGTGGATGATATCATTTTTGGACGAGAAGAAGAGCTATGCATAGACTTTGCTAATAAGATGCAGGAAGAATTTGGAATGTCTATGATTGGAGAGATAATTTTTTTTCTAGGTTTGCAGATTTCTCAAACAGATAAAGATATATTCATTTGTCAAACAAAATACTTGAAGAAAATTTTGAAGAAATTTGGAATGGAAAACTCCAAACCGGTAAGCACTCCTATGACTACAATAGATAAATTGACATCAAAGGATGATTCAACTCTTATAAATCTGACAAGGTACAAATCTATGATTGGAGGGTTATTGTATTTAACACAAACTAGACTTGATATAATGAATGCAATATGTATTGTTTCAAGATTTCAAAGCAATCCTAAAGAAAATCATGAAACTGCAGTAAAAAGGATTTTCTGGTACCTGGAAGACACAACAAATCTTGGTTTATGATATCCTAAGGATGACAATTTTGAGTTATGTGCATATACAAATGCAAATTGGGTAGGAGATGTGGATGACAGAAAGAGTACTGTTGGCGGTGCATTCTTTCTTGGCAGAAGATTAATTTCATGGATCAACAAGAAGTAGACCTGCATAGTATTATCTACAATAGAAGCAGAATATGTTGCAGCAACAACTAATTGTACTCAGGTATTATGGACCAAGCAAATGTTGAAGAATATCAAGGTAAAATGCAAAGAACCGGTAATTATTCACTGTGATAACTCAAAAGTAATAGATATATCAAAGAATCCAGTATTTCACTCTAAAACAAAGCATGTTTTTATTAAGTATAATTTTCTAAAAGAAAACGTTGAAGAAAATTAAGTGAGATTGGTTTATGTGAACACTAAAGAGTAAATTGCAGATATTTTTACAAAGCCTTTGCCTAAGGAAACATTTGAATATCTCAAAGAGAAGCTTGGGGCAATCACCCCACCGACAAAGATTTAAATGATGCAAATTAGCATCAAAGTGATAGGGACTAACAGAAAAATATTTTTCTGGCTTGATGAAGGAGAGCTACTGCTCAGGGGGAGTAGTTAGTTGCATCTTATGTTTTGATTTTGATTCTTGACTACTTTTGCATTTGATGTCAAAGGGGGAGAGACGTCTATGGAAAAAATTTGTACTTAGAGACATGTATTTTGGTTTTGGTTATATTGCTTTTGTTTCTGGTACAAAACTTTGTATTGATCTAGTTTAGGAGATTGTTGGTATTTGGCATTCTATTTTTGACACTTAGATGTTTTTCCATCTAGTGTTGCCATCAATGCCAAAGGGAGAGATTGTTGGTATTATGGATGACTTCATCATGTGTTGCATTGGTTTTGTCATTGATGTCAATAATTATCTTTTCGTAGGTCTACATTATTGATTTGGCACTCTAGTTATATTGGTTTGTTGTTGAACTAGCACATTGTGGTCCCAGTATGGATATTGGCTTATGCACAATCACAAATATATGTTTCACCGACAGCTTATACGTTTCATTGGTAGCTCAAGAAGTTGACGATGACTTGTTATCATTTGGATATCATTTGGTTATGTCAAAGAAATGGATTGGATGTTTACATTTGTTTTTTTGCTTATTGGTCTGATTAGGTTCACATATTTGCCTTTACCGGTAGATAGGTCTAGGTTATGGACCGGTACAAGATATCATGTTCCAGATCAGCATGACACATTTTGGAAATGGTTTATTGATTGGATAATGTGTAAATGTATTGAGGCCGACATATTGTATTGCATCAAGAATTATTTTGTAAATGTAATATCCTTAGGGAGATGACCTAATCATGAGGTCTTAGGTTTTGTATAAATAATTGTAAGATCTTATCTTGAAGATGTATGAGTGTATGTGTGAGTGTGTGCGAATATTGAAGATCATTGTGAAGAGTGAAAATAAGCAGATCCTTGTGCGAATCACGTAGATATTATCTGAAGGTTGAAGAAAAGGTTATGAAGGTGTTTGGCACTCATGGTCAGAGGTTAAACCAGTAATCAATCTGGCATTGTAGATGCTATACTGAAGCAGTACATTGTTATTGGATTTAACCATCCAATTGTAGTCAGTGTGACTCATATTTTATGATTGAGTAGTGAGCTCTAGGCGGTTGGCCTTTCTGCATGTGCAGACCCCTTTATTGTATTCGCTTACTATCTGCAGTAGTATCATCTGATTGTGGGTAAGGTTTCCCACTATGGTTTTTCCCCTTACAGGGTTTCCACGTCAAAATCTCTGTGTCATGTGTTGTGGATGTGTTTTGCTTTCTATTTCATGCATTAAGTTGTACCAATATTGCTATAACTGTTAATCTGTTTTACTGACACTGAGTTTTAAGTTGAAATAATTAGTTTTGGGTTATAATTTTTTGAAAACTGATTCAATCCCCCTCTTAATTGTCCTTCCTAGTTCCTAGAAACATATACACACACATATATAAATTTATATATATACACATGTATATACATGTATATCCGTGTATGTATGTATATACATACATACATACATACATATATACATACATATATACATATATATATATATATGTATATGTATGTATATATGTATGTATATATGTATGTATACATATGCATATGCATGTATGTATATGTATATGCATATATATGTATACATATGTATATGTATATGTATATGTATATGTATATACATACATATACATAAATAAATATATATATATATATATAGACACATAAATATATCCACTAGATTAAATAAATATTTAATATTTATTTGATACACCAATATTTCCCTATTAATTAAATTTACATTTAATTAATTAATTCAATCTCCATTCTGCTATTTTAATTAGATAAATTAAAATCCCTATCTATAACCCGGTTATTAAATAAATTTGATTTATTTAATTTCCCTCATTCCTCTCATTTAAATAAATCAATATTTATTTAAAAACACAAATCAAATTCCCCTTTTAAATAAATTAACATTTATTTAAAATCCCACCCCACTTGTATTTTCCTACAAATACAAGTTGCACCAATAACTAGATTTTATTTCTAAATAAAATCCTATTTTCTCTCACCCACCAAACCCACTTGCCTACTAACTTCCTTGTGAATTTTTCTAAACCCCCTCTAATTAGCCTAATCCCCTTCTCTAATCATTTGCACATTCCCAAACAAAGGTCCCTTCTCAAAAATGCCTCAAAGTCTTTGAAATGCATTAAAGGCTTTTTATTCTTCAACAAGTTAACCCCCAAAGTCTTTCAAAGCCTTTATGGCTCTTACATAGCCATTAATGGTTAACTCAACTCACCCACATTGTTAGAGACTTTCCCTCTAACTCAACCCTTATTTAACTCATGGGTCTCTTCAAGTATTCATTGCTTTGACCATGGTTATCCCCATTAACTCTTGCACAAGAGTTTATCCATTGGATAAAAGCATTACCCTTGGATAAAAAATTTATCCACTAAATCAAGCCTAACCAAACCCTCCTAGGGTAACCTTCATGTCATCTCAAGCATTTAATGCTTCTTCCCTCTCCTCTCAAGCCATCTCATGTTGACACTTGCGATCATGGGATTGGGTTGAAAGCCATCACATGGATCACAAACCCATCAATCCTAGCGCTTCACAAGCTCTCTCAATCTGGGCCATTCAATCAACATTTTTTCCTATAAAAGGACCTCATTTCTCAAGAAAAGGAGGTAACATTTTGCATTGTTATTATACTAGGATTCACATAGACATTAATTAAGAGCTATCTCATAGCAAATCATTTACACTTGCGTATGAATTTGTTTTCATTTTTACAACCATCTTGAATCTTCATATGACATCCATGGATAGTGTTAAACGCTAAGAGCTACACTCGTGTGGGACTTGAAGAGGAGAGGAACAAGGGAGAAACATCTATGAGCATCTTTGGGAGCATCTTGGGGGGCCTTCTTTATCTTTTTCGTTTATGTATGCTTTTCATTGTTTGCTTTATATCTCTCTTAGTATGCATCTTAAGGTTTTTGAGTTCATTTGTGTTTAGTTTTGGTTGGAACTAATCTATTAATGTTTGAACTTGTGTTTGTACCTTGTGCCCCTTTTGCCCTGCATCATTTGGTGAACCCGATGTGAATTGAACACACAACCTTCTGATCATTTTTTTAGTGATTTTATTGAATTTTCACGCACAAGTTGCGCTTTAGCACTTTTTTTTTGTGGTTTGGCACTTTTGTCTGACAATTTTGGCACTTTCATTAGGGTTTTAGCACTTTTACACATTAATTACCGCTTTTGTACTGATATAGCGCTTTTTTCCTCTCTGTCTGTCAGTTTTAATTCTGTCTAAAAAAATTATTATAGCGCTTTTGTTAATAGTATTGCACTTTTTTTAATATATCGGCACTGTTGTTCGAATTAGCACTTAGGTTTTCTCACAGAGTAGTGATTTTGTTCCAGAGAGTTCAATATTGTAATTGAAAAACTGAATTTAGGCTTGTGGAAGCCCCCACAAGGTTTTTGGATTTTACTAATCTCTTTCTTTGTAGGTTTTTAACAATTTCTTGCAGGTGGGAGGAGTTAAATTTAGGATTTTGATTTCTTTTTTAGCTTCTTTTGAAAAATTGGTTAAAAATTATTCATATTTCCTCTTTTTTGGTAAAAAGAACCTTATAATTTAGTTTTGGTGCTTTAAAAAAACAACTCAAAACTTGTCTTTTGGGCTTAAAAGAACATCACTTGCAAAGCTAAAATTTACAACAACTTTAACATTTCTTTTTGCAAGCCAGGTTCACACTTAAAATTTGGGCTATAAAAAGAACAACCAACTTGTCCATTTACTTACAAAGCAATTTACTTTCAAGCAAACGTGCCTTCATTTCATTGACCAATATTTCCATTCCTAGTTAAAACAAACAAAATGCTTTGTGGGATAAAAAGAACATATATGTTGGAGCAACATCTCCAAATAGAAAATAGATCACATTGCAATAAAAAGGTTAAAAAAATTAAGTGTCTTTTGTGTTTGGCATGCTTGTGAAAATTTGTAGAGTGGTCCCAGTTGTAATACACACTATCCTCTCCCTTGAATCTCGTGGTCCTAGGTGCAAGAGAAAAGTGTTAGTAATGCTCTAAATTTTCTATTTTTAAGAGAGTCCTGCCAAGATACACATAACTCTTGGGATGACCTTGAGCGGTAAATCCTTCGAGCTGCTATAGAAATCAAGTGAGAGAAAAAGTTGTAGCCTTGGGTGTAGTTGTTCCTATAGTGTAACTTGCCGAAAGGACATATGGGCCCCATCGTGAGTTACAAGGCTCTTAAGTGAGTCACTGCAGAATGAACTTACGTCCAAAGACATCAAACATTACTAGACACCTCTTATTTTAGAAGTCCACCCGTTCTATTGATTGAGGATATTTGTAAAAAAATCAGTGCAAGAGCATAGATGGTTTTGCTCCCAAGATACTCACCATACATATTTCCTTGAGTAGAAACATGGCTTTTTGAAAGGCTACTTGTAGCTTGATGAAAGTGGTGAATCCCTCATCATAGGGATCACCTATTTGTTATGCTTGCGCAAGACTTAGTATATCACATCCTTACCTGCCACGACGGGATACATAAGGTATGTAGTACCAAAGTCGAAGAAATATCAAGTCGTGGGCTGAAAATATCACAATTGGCCATTACCTTAGGGATAAAAAGTGTTTAAGTTGTATTTGTCTTGTTTCAGATCGGTAAACATTTGGGCCAACTTTAGGCCTGGGAACATACATACATTTATAAGGGTCAAAAAGTTCATGCTTGGGTTGATTTAGACCCACTCCTGTTGTGCCTTTATTGAAAAGGGGCAAGACTATGCTCTTGTGTGCTTGACGTATTTTCTTGTCAAAGGATTCAAAACAATTGAAACAAAGTATCCCTCTAATAAATCTACATCAACATTGATCATTTTTGTATTACCATCACTCATATCTTGAGAAAAATAAGTCTTCATCAAAATACTAAGTTAAAGAAGAGACAACTTGGTTCGAAGGCCCTTATCAAGAAAAGGATATTTCTCTATATCAATAGAAAACTCTTTCTCTCACATAGAATATTCTTGCATCATATGCGCTTGTACCTTTAGGGAAAATACAACAAATTTGACAAAGAGCCTTTGAGAAATAGAGCTTTCACTCAGTATAGAGCTTTTGATTATCGAAAGAACAAAGCAGGCAATATCAATCCCGCTTTCTTTCCTAAAATTTGTATCACATACAAGGAATCTCAAGAGGAACCACCAACCCCTATAAGAGAGGAAGAAGTAGAAACCTCCTTCATAATGGAAGATTTTTATTGACACACATATCCTATCCACTTTCACATCCAAACATCACAAATTCACTCCTATCAACACAAAGAGGTCTTGTCCTTATTCCTTTCAGATATTGCTTAAACAAACAAACAAATCACTTTTAGGGTGTCTCTACATCTAGGATAAATCATCCTAAGAGGTCTTTCTACATATATAGATAGGCTAAAACTAGTTTATGAGTGCATCCTCTCATTACTAGGTAGCTTGGTTTATAACACATCTTGAACCTTGCTATACCTCATCACATCAAAATTGTTGAAAAACACAAAAGAAATTCAAAAAGAACTCTATTGACATCCAACCTTTAGAATTAGAGATCTATCTCCCACCAAACATTTCAAAAAAACTTGTCTTCCATCAACCATTTCATCACGCCCTCACTATTTCAGAATCTTGGAAGACCACCTCATAGTAATTTTTAACAAACTTTTAAACCATGGCTCAAACAAGAGCAATGAAAAATCGACAACTAGAAATTGAAGAGGAGAACGAAAACATCAACGTCTTTCATGAGGCCTTTGGAGGAGGCACTAATGATGAAGATCCTAGCACTCCAACTCTAGAAGAATTAGAAATAGCACAACATAATCCAAAATTCAACAGACTCTTTGATGAAATTCTTAGAAACAATGCCAATGCTCATTTCTTGAGGCTCAAGAGGGTGCCAAACTTCCCTCCAATTTTGATACAACATAATTACGATAAAAATCTAAGCAACATAGCCATCATGATGGTGGAGGAGGTAGAGACTACTTCCGCCATGAACCTAATTATCAAGGGAATCCTCCACCTCCTCCTCCTTCAGAAATAGACATGTTGAGGCAACAAGTAGAAAATATTGCCTAACAATTGAATAGTGGTGTGAAGACCAATCAATTCTCACTTAACGACATTTGTCCATATCCATTTGACAAGAACATTCTTATGCTACTTTTTCCATGAGGATTCAAAACACCCAAATTTGAAAAATATAGAGGCAAAGGAGATCCTAGGGACCATATGCGAGAATTTCACTCTGCTTGCTTAGAGGTGGCCTATGAGGACACATATCTGATGCACCTTTTTCCTCAAAGTTTGGGAGGCACAACCACACAATGGTTTTCACGACTGTCGGGTGGTATTAGAACATTTGAAGAACTGGTCCAAAAATTTATTTCTCATTATGCGCACAACATAGAGCGTGATGTCACCATGACAGATTTGTGCAACACAAAACAAAAACCAGGGGAGTTGTTCTCAACTTTCCTACAAAGGTGGAGGCAATTGTCTACTAGACACTCTCTTCATCTACTTGAGCAAGAATTAGTGGAAATTTTCATTTCCAACTTAAATGATGAAATGAAATTTCATTTGGACATGAAGGGCATACAATCCTTGAAGAAATGATAACTCAAGGGCTCAAATGTGAAAGAGCCCTCATAAAAAAGGGACTTATCAAAATTTATAATGAACACGTAGATGATCCTCGTCCAGACTATAATAGTGACAAACCAAAATTTTGGAACAAAAACAAGAACATTGTCAATGATGGGATAGTGGATGCAAGAATAGTGAAAATTGCACAACCTGTGGTTAGGTTTGTAGGACAAAATCCCCCTGCTAACAACAACACCAACAATAATCCACAAAATCAAGGTTGCAATACACAACAAGAAGAACCAAAACAAAAGAATCAAAACTATAAGCCAAAACACACATGTACGCCCTTAGGGGAACCTATCGAAACAATCTTACGCCAATTAATATCCTCCAATCTTGTGACCTTACCAAAAACATCCAATTATGAGCTTCAAGTCAAGCCTCCATGGTGGAGAGATCATGAACATTGTGAATTTCACCAAGGAAGAGGGCATAAAACAAGCAATTGCCATCGACTAAAAGATCTTGTTCAGGATCTTATCAATAGAGGAGAACTCAAAATTGAGGGACATGACCCAAAAACATCCAATGATGATCACTTAATGTTAAAAAATCCACTTCCATCACATGATCAAAGGGGTCCTTCCACCTTAGGGAAAAACATAGATACCACAACCAATTACACACAAGCTGCATACAATTATACTGTGAATCACCTTTATGATGCAGATGAACATGTTGCAAATATTACCATAAAAGATCAAAATTCTACATGCAACGTTCTTACACGTTGTAGAAAGATTACTATTCGAGGGGCACCATCAGGAACGAAACTCCTCCCCAAACAATATAACCTTCTAGAGAAATTGGATAAGATGCCAGCCCTAATCTCCATATTAGAGCTTTTACGCTTATTCCCCTCACATAAAACAATCTTGGATAAAGCTCTCCAAGTAGCATCCATCCCCGCCAACCTCAACACAGATCAGTTTCAAGCCATGGTTGGTAGTCTAAAATCATCACCATGTCTCACTTTTATCGAAAGTGACAACACATCCTTCCAACAACCCCATAATGCCTCCCTCCATATTGAAGAGTTTGTAAAACAACATAGAATCAAGCGAGTCTTGATTGAAAATGGATCCGACTTAAACATATGCGCCTTGCAGTTAGTCACAACATTGGGTTATGCAACATAAATAATGGATGTCAGCAATAAGATAACAATCAAAGCGTATGATGATGCATAACGTTCTTCTAGAGGAGCTGTTACATTACCCATTAGGGTTGGGCTAGTGGTGAAGCATATAGTTTGCCAAGTTCTAGACAATCCTTTTCCATACAATCTCTTGTTAGGGAGACCTTGGATACATGCCATACAATCTGTCCCATCCACCTATCACCAATGTATCAAGTTTCCACATAATGGGGTAGAAATTATAATCATCGATGATGCTAATCCATTTGCATATTGTAATAATATTCGCCATCATCCAAAAATCACCATACCTAGCAATAGGGAAGCTATTGCTTCCTCATCATATGTTAATCCAACCTCTCTTTCCAGCTTAACAACCCCTACACCAAAACAAGAGAAATTAAAAATGAAAATGGCTGAGGAAGGTCCCGATGAATTTAATCTTAGCCAACTCTTTTGTGTTGGGTAGTTACTCACATCCCCTAAGAGTCATGACAAACCCCAAGGTTTAATTCAATCACCACTGGCCAAAAGAACTTGCACTTTGGCACAATTCACCCCTGGTAAAATTCAAGAGGAGGAAACCATGGATGAAGACCTGGCATAATGGATCTACATAGACCCTCTTAACAAAGAAAGCCTGAAGGCTAAGCTCCCCACTAACAAATATGGCAAAGGCTTCACTATAATGCAAAGAATGGGCTATGATGGCCATAGTGCTTTTGGACCTTGCAAGAAAGGATGACAAGAGCCCTTACAACCTGAGTTGAAACCAAGAGATAAAACTGGACTAGGTTTTCAAAGAGAATATGTTCCTAGGCTTCAATTCAAGGGCAAACCTTGCAAATCTATGTATCAACCAATTACCCCAAGAATGCAATCCTTGACTATATATGAAACACCAGCAACACCAGCAACCCCACCTCCAATAGTACATAAGCTAATAACTAATGCACAATTCAATTCAAAAGACATCCTAGTTTGGTATAGTAATCGGATGCTAGAGAGTGATTCTTAGACATACTCACATGAGTGGGAATGGGATTCAGTGCATTTAAATACTTCAGACAAGGAGGAAACATCACCTCCACCACCTTGTAAGGATATACTAGTTTATGGAGAAGCATGGATTAAAAAATTTTGGGATCCTAAGCTAGAAGAAACTTCCACAGGCCCTACGTCAAATTCTACACCCAAATCTGACAAGGAGAGTACCATCGATTAACTTCACACTCCATATTAACCCTCATTTATGCCTCCTACGAACTCAACTTAATCGATGAATTAATGCCTACCATTCATCCCGAACTCATTGAATGGAACCAGTCAAATCCCCCATGATTAAACATTTCCAAAATGATGAGGCACTCATAGACTTTCTAGAATTACGGGATAACATACCAAGCGAAGATCATAAAGCTGGGTTTGCCATTGAACTTAATAGTGCAACATACTTTGGGGTAGATACCAAACCTTTCAGCTACAAAAATATTACAATAAAGCATGGATCTTCTAGTGAAAACCACACAGTGGAAGTTTTTGATCCCAAAAGAGTAAAAACAAAGAGCGTATCCAAAGGTGAAAACCTCTCTGAGGCGCCTGAGGATGAAAGGTTTGAAATCCTCCCCTTTAGTATGAATCATGAGAGATCAACCATCCTGATAGAAGAAATGAAAGAATTCAATGTGGGGACCTCTGAGAATCCTCACATAATACATTTGGCATCTCTATTAACTCCTGAAGAGGAGACAAAATTTGTGGAATTCTTCCAAAAGCACCAAATTAACTTTGCATGGTCTTATGCAGACATGCCCGACTTAGATCCAGATTTGGTCATGTGTCACTTAATTGTAGTAGAAGGAGCTAAACCTGTCAAATAAAAGCTCAGAAAGACGCATCCACAAATTGTCGTTCTTGTCAAGGCTGAACTAAAAAAACCCTTGGATGCTAGTTTCATCAGACCAATTGATTATGCATAGTGGATCTCCAATATTGTACCTATTGGTAAACCTAATGGGGGCATTTGTATCTATACAGATTTTAGGGATTTAAACAAAGCGTTTCCTAAAGATGAATTTCCCTTACCAAACATCAACATGATTGTCTATCTAACAATAGGTCATGCGATGCTTTCTCTTATGGATGGATTTTCAAGATACAACCAAATTAAAATTGCTCCAGAGGATCAATACAATACTGCTTTCACATGTCCATGGGGAACATACTGTTGGAATGTAATTCCATAATTCCATTTGGTCTAAAGAATGCAAGGGAAACATATCAAAGAGCCATGACTACCATCTTCCACGACATGATACACACAATAATGGAAGATTATGTTGATGATCTAATAGCTAAATCATTAACAAGAGAGGGTCATCTTGCAGTACTAGATAAATATTCAACAAATTGGAACAATGCCACGTCCGTCTCAATCCACAGAAATGTGTCTTTGGAGTAACTTTCGGGAAGCTCTTAGGATACATTGTCTCAAGTTAAGGCATTGAGGTAGATCCTACAAAAGTCAAAGCAATCATGGACATGTCACCTCCAAAGAATATTAGTCAGTTGAGGACATTACAAGGGCGGCTACAATCCATTCAATGGTTCATTGCACAATTGGCTGATAAATGTCATCCCTTCACCCATCTGTTACATAAAAATATCTGCTTTCAATGGGATGCAAAATGTCAGCAAGCATTCCAAATGCTTAAAGACTACCTAATGAATACACCATTGTTGATTCCACTAGATCCAAGTAGACCTCTATTGTTATACATTTTAGTTACAATCATAGCATTAGGATTATTGCTTGCACATCATAATGCGGAAGGAAAAGAATGTGATGTCTACTACATCTCTCGAACACTGGTAGAATATGAACTCAATTACACACCTATTGAGCGGGCTTGCCTAATAGTTATCTTGGTAGCCACCAAATTAAGGCACTACATGTTAACGCACAAAGTACAACTTATTGCCAAGATAGATCCACTCAAGTACCTACTCAGCAAGGCAACATTGACAGGCTTCTTGGCCAAATGGGTTATGATCCTGAGTGAATTTGATATTGAGTATGTGGACTACAAAGCTATCAAGGGATAGGTTATTGTAGATCAGCTGGCTAATGCACCACTCAAAGGTGACCATCCTCTTATTTCCAACTTTTTGGATGTGGAAATTTTCATGATCACAACTACACAACCCTGGAAGCTATATTTTGATGGCTCATACATCGGACATGCCTCAGGGGTAGGTATTATTTTTATCGCACCTCAAGGTGTCAGTATCCTGAAGTCATACAGACTCACCTTCCCATGCACAAATAATATAGTAGAATATGAGGCCTTGATCACAGGACCCAAATTGTCCATACAATGGAATCTAAAAGAGCTACAAGTATATGGAGATTCCTAGTTGGTCATCTGAGAAGTCACTGATGAATACCAAACAAAGGATGATAAGCTCATGCCATACAAAAGGATGGTGGATAGTTTCAAAGAATAATTTACAATTATCACATTTGAGAAAATACCAAGAGATCAGAATCAAGCTGTCGACGCAATGGCTACAATCGCATTTCTACTAGATCTTCCACAAAATTTGACATGCTATGAGTTCTTGGTGGAACATCTTTGGATCCCCGCTTATGATATCCCTGAATCTGAAATGATATGTCACCTTATTGGTTCTAACTCCCCATGGTATGGTGAGTTTTTCACTTACTTATGTGACCACACTTCCCCCTAACCAATCAAACAATCAACGAAAAACCTTTATCGGCCAAACCACTAGATACACCATCATTGTTGAAACCCTATATAGATGAAGTCTTGATGGTACTCTCCTTCAATGTTTGGAACAAGATAAGATAACAAAAGCCTTGGAAGAGGTACATGAAGGAATTTGTGGGGCTCACTGAAGTGGTCCTTCACTAGCAAAGAAAATCATGCGAGCTGGATACTATTGGCCCTCCATGGAGAAGGACTCCTATTATTTTATTAGAAATTGCAAGAAGTGCCAAGTTAACGGAGATCTGATACATGCCCCAACACAAGAATTATAACCTATCACAACACCATGGCCCCTTTGTTAATGGGGGCTTGACCTTGTGGGTAAAATCCATCCATCTTCATCCAATGGTCATAAATTTATCATTACCGCCATAGAGTACTTCACCAAGTGGATCGAAGCCATTCCACTCACCCAAGTCACTAGCAAGAAGATCACCTCATTCATCCTCAATTACATCATCTGCTGATATGGTGTATCAATGTCCATAATCATAGATAACAAGCTCCCTTTCAAAAATCAAGATGTCTGTAAGCTCTGTGAGAACTTTCATATCCAACACCGTTTTTCCACCCCATATTACCCACAAGGCAATGGTCAAGCAAAAGCATCCAATAAGAATATATTGAGGATCTTCAAAAAGAGTCAATGATGCTGGTCGTCATTGGCACATTCATTTGAATTCAGCACTATGGGCATATCAAACTAACATTCAAACCCCTACAGGCGCAACCCCCTACTCACTAGTTTATGGAGCAAAAGCCATTTTGCCTATTGAGGTTGAATTACCATCTCTACGGGTCTCCTTGCACAATCTAATAAATGATAAAGAATACTGAATCTCACGTCTTCAAGACTTGGAACTACTTGATGAAAAGCGACAAGCTGCCTACAACCATCCAAAATCCTATCAGCAACGCATGAGCCGAAGCTACAATCATAGGGTCAATCCTCGCACATTTGAAGTAGGAGATCTTGTTCCTAGGGAGAATCCTCATAATCAACCAAACAAAGAACATTGGGGTAAATTTGAATCTAATTGGTTGGGTCCATATGTTATCACTATCGTCTTTAGGTCTAGGACATATCAGTTAGCAACTTCAGAAGGAGAAACACTAGCCGGTCCAGTCAACAACATGCATCTTAAAAGGTTTCATACATAAGATATGTAGAGCATCAGGCTCATCAAATATTAGAAAATACCAACAGTCCTAACCAAGATACAAAAATACAAAAATCAAGAAAATAGTAAAGAAAAATCATTCATCCAAACCGTGAAAACCACTCTGGTGGCACCTTGGGTAAGTACGGTGGTGAAAACCTGGTAAACAAGCACCATTCATAAAGGCTATGGCTCCATTGTCTTTTAGACTTGTTGCGATCACATCCATTGCATCCATTCATCCATCATTTTATACCATGGCTTGTTATTGATCTGCAATCAGGGTTATTACTTCATAAGTCCCGCGTCACGCTTTCACAGCGATATCTAACTGGGGGCAATGCTCTTAACCTACTGATGGAAGTGGATTATCCATGCTTATGATTCATTGAGTTGCTCATTCAAAAATGTCTTGAAATGATACCAAAAACATTCATAAAATCTTAGAAAAACCTCAAAACATTTGCAAAATGTCCTAAAGAAAATACCAAAAACATTCACAACATTAAAAAAACCACAAACATGACAAAAACATTAAAAATATTGCAAAGCATATTATTCCTTGTACATACACATCGCAAAAGACACAAAACAACATTTTGAGCTACTCAAACGATGACCACCTATCAAATCAACCAACCAATCAAAACATTTGCACACAACTGTATTCACAAGGATGCATCCTTCCCCACAAACAAGACATGGTAACATTTTCTTTGACAAGAAAATTGTGTTTGGCTGATAAAGCACTTGATCGATTTTTTATTTATTTATTTATTTATATCAGGTTCCTATGTTGCTCTAGGATATCCACAAGTGATTATAGTATCTGGGATGGTTCCTGATATCTTTTTCTTTGTTTGTTATCTATGGATTGTTCCAATGAAGTTCCGGGGCATTTACTAATGGTGTCTACATGGGAAGTTCACTAAGATATGTGATCCTATGCAAAAATACAGTCATGGATCACTATGGCTTACTGACTACATTGTATACCTTGACCATTTGTACATGAAATAGAATGGAGGGGGACTTTCCTTATTTGCGATGTTTGCTTACAGGTAAAATGCTCAACCTGTTTTCTGCTACCTCGGCCAGGATCGATACTGCCATGCTCGATGATGAAAATTAAGCATTGTGAATAAGCCATGGATCACCATTTCATCTGATCTGTTTATATTGCATTCCATTGCATATCACCCATCCATTTGCTCATTCATTGTTCATATCTGTCGTTCACATACAATTAATTCAGGTTTCTATGAGAAAGCTAAGCCTATAAACTTTTTCTTGGGTACAATCACGACGAAGTTCTCTGATACATCATCTCACATCTCAATTCCATATCTGCATTTCCCACCAGCTTGACATTCATATATCATGTAGGAATGTCATTATCATTTAGTTGCTTTCATTACTCATGAAAGTGCATTCATTACCATTTAGTTGCATTTTATTCATTAAAGTATATTCATTTAATCATTAAGTGCATTCATTCCTTCATTTAGTTGCATTTTAAATCATTTCATTCATTTAGATTCATTAAAGTGCATTCATTACCATTTAGTTGCATTTTATTCATTAAAGTACATTCATTTGATCATTAAGTTCTTTCATTCCTTCATTTAGTTGCATTTCAATCAGTAAGTGCATTCATTATCATTTAGTTGCATTTTATTCATTAAATGCATTCATTCATTATCATTTAGTTGCATTTTATTCATTAAATGCATTCATTCATTATCATTTAGTTTCATTTAGTTTCATTTTATTTATTAAGTGCATTCAAATCAATAAGTGCATTCATTTAAGTGCATTTGTTTATTCATCATAAAGTGCATTCATTTATCCATTTAGTGCATTGATTTAAAAATACACATGACATTTTTATACATTTCATTCATTTAGATTCATCTTAAAAAATGCATAGTTTACTCATATCATTATCTCATCATTTCAACATATATAGTATTATCTATCAAATATCATTATTCATTATCTAATCTCATCATTTAGCATTCATTATCTAATCACATTAATATCATTACAAAAAATCATCCATCTATTAACCTACATCCACATATTAGCAAATCATCCTTTTCATACATATAGAAATCATATCATCAACATGTACATCTAGAAAGAAAACATCTCCATATCATGTATCTAGACATAAATCATATCATCATCCTTCATAAAGTGCACATATCATCACATGGATACATATCATATCATCACCAAAACTGAGATCTCATCATATATCGCATCAAAAAGAACACATGTATCAGAGTACAATGATGTTCAAAAAAATTGGCTACCAAGAGCCATCCAAGTATCAATCTAATATCAATGTAACAATGCATAGAAACACCTAAAATGACACTCTGGCTAGATGCCTCTCCCAAACCACCCTCACCATCTCGTCGAGGAGGACCCATCACACCACCACTACTCTGACCCCTTTGTGACCACTCTGATCTCACCCGTCGCTTTTGGGTAAATCTCATCGCTTGCTGACTACTCGGTACCACTTGCTCATATAATCCTTTCCATTAATCTATCTCCTCCTGAGCCCACCACATCTCCCTCAGCACCTCCCCAGTTGGACCCTGTCCCTGTGCTCCCGCCACAACTCGCACTCTATCCTAGAACTCCCTCACTCTATCCACCACATCATATATCTCTTGCACAATTGCAGTCAACTTGGCCTCATGTGTAAAAAGATGGACATCCCTGGCTGCAATCTCTACATCTCTATCCTCAAGCTATGCCTCGACTGCTGTCAGGCGAGTCTGCAACCGTAATATCATAAAATCTCGCAGGTCTTCCTCTCCCCCACCTATGGCTCCTTGTACCATCTCCATCGGCTCCTCTCCACCACCTATGGTTCCCTGTCCCATCTCCATCACCTCATCACCACCCTCTCCACCACCAACATCTCTCACTCCTCTCATTTCTCCCTGTATCAGCGGACCCTGTGACAGTCGTAAAGGCTGCCAAGCTCTGCCTCTACCTCTCCTTTGTAACCGTCCTCCTCCACCTGCTCCACCCCCAAATCCACCTCCCCCACCACCTCCACCTCCTCCTCCTTGTCCAAAACCTCTACCACCTTTGCCTAATCTCCTTCTCCTCCCTTGTCGCGGTGCTCTGTCATCCTCAAGTGGTGGTATGGGCTCTAGAGGATCTAAGATCAATCGAATCGGATGAGCGATGCGATATTGTGTATACTCCTTTGTCACCCCCGCATCTTCAATCTCTAGACTAATCTTCCATGGTTTTGCCTGTAATGTCCAGAACTCCACAAGGGCTCGATCATAGGGCAAAACCAGCCTGCACTGAAATCTCTCCTGCACTACCCGTGCATACTCCCTCGAACCCCTCAGCATACTTTTCCTCCACCCAAACTGTCTCATCGCTCTCCATGGCAACTATCTCTCCATAATATGGGATGTGCGACCAATCAAAAATTGAGTCACATATACATACGGTAAGCACTCTCTATCATCCTCCTAGGGCTCACAATTAGTGTAAGGCCTCCATATGACCCTATCTAAGTTATCTAATGCACGACGCCAAAAATCCAACTTTCGCAAATGGGGCTGGGTCATCAAACCTCCATACATAAATACATAGGGCTGATATATCACCTTAAACACCATACATACCGGCCGTTTGACTGGCAAGTTCTCCCAAGCCCAGATGTGTAACAAAGTGATCCCTACACCTAGTGATCTACTCTCCCCATACACTGCCTCGTGCGAATCCCTGTAGAGATGTGCCAACACATGGACCCCATGCATAACGGGTCCCCTCTGTAACCATTTTCTCTAGTACTTGGGCCCAACCAATGACCAATGCATGAGAACATCGATCGGGGAAAAGAAAACCCCCGAAAATACCTGCTAGCATTGATGGTAGTGGCTCATAGAGTTCTTCTATGTGTTGGCATATGGACACTCCAATGAGACATTGTGTGTGATTGAAGCTTTTGTCATTGATGGCAACCTTGCAATCCTATGGCACCGGCAAGACATCATACCGGCAAAGAATTATTCAAGCAAGATAGTGCACCGACATCAACAAGATCACTCTACACCGGCACCGGCACCGACATAGAAGAAAAGATGTATACCGGCACAGAAGCCAACGAGATTTTTTGATATGTAATGTTTTGTTTATTATTGTAATCCGACTTGGCAAATTGTAAAATGACTCTTGTATTTAAAGAAGATCATTGTAGACAATTGCAAGGTAAGTAAGTGAGCATAAAGAAAATTATTAGGCAAACCTAATGTGCGAATTATAGGTCAAGGGTATATGTAAAGAACAGAGCAAGAACCGGTACTGAATCTGGCATTGGAGATGCTATTATAAAGTAGTATAGATCATTGGATTAGTATAATCCTCATTGTAAGTCAGTGTGACTTCTCACTGAGCAGTGTGCTCTAGGCAATTGGCCTTCCTGCATGTGCAAGCCCCTATTGTAAGTAATATTCTCTTACTGGCCAGTAAGTGAATATTGTGGGTCACAAATCCCACCAAGGTTTTTCCCACACTGGGTTTCCTCGTTAAACATCTTGTGTTGTGGTGTTCTTTTCATGTGGATGTTTTTGATTATGTTTATTACATTAATTCTTGCATACCAGTACACTACTACTTTATGTTCTGTATGTTTTAACTTAAGAAAATTTGACTACCGGTCAGATACTAATTCACCCCCCCTCTCAATATCTGTGGGAACCCTAACAATTGGTACCAGAGTCTGGTCCTCTATTTTCAGAAGCCTAACAGCTTGAGGAAGATCTTGACACTGGTAAAGATGGAAAATCTGATGAAGCAACTTGAAGGAGCTCTTACTGACTATGATGCAAAGAAGTTGAAAAATATCAAATTAGAAGATGATTTAAGAGCAACTCAGGATATCATTCAAGCACTTCAAGAAAATCTTACTGTTACAAGAAATAAGAGAAGAGAACTTTGTGAAAATTTGCAAAATGAGAATGATGAAAAGGAATCACTTAATGATATGATAAGCAAGTTGAAACAAGAGATCATGACAACAAAAAATGAAATGCAAGATATGACTATGAGATTTTGCAAAGAGATTGAGGACAGAAAGAAGAATGAAGAAGAATTGACTAGAAGACTAAGTGATGCAGCAAATGAGAACACAAGACTTAGCTATGAAAATGACATGTTGAAGACAGATCTGATGCATACTTAGAATGACTCAAATGAACTAATGAGACAAAAAGAAATCTTGGAAAGGGAATTGGAAACTGCAAATCAACATAAAGAAAAATTCAAGAAAAGCTTAGAAGAACTTGGTACCTTATTGAAGAATCAAAAACCCAAAGGTGACACTTCTGGAATTGGATTTGAAGTTGGAGAAAGCTCCGGCACTGCAAATACTCAAGATCACAGCAAATCGGTAAGACCACCTAATACTTATAAATTCAATGGAAAATGCTTTAATTGTAATAAGTATGGTCATAGGGCAAATGAATGTAGATCTAGGAATTATCAGAATATCAATCCTCGCACCGGTCAATGCTCCAAATGCAACAAAGTTGGTCATAACTCTGAAAACTGTAGAATGAATGTAAGATGTTATGTTTGTGGAAGATTTGGACATCTATCAAATCAATGCAGAACACAAACTGGCATAGGTTATGGGAAAGCTATTCAGAAAAATAATGTAACTTGTTATGCATGTAACAAGATTGGGCATATTGCTAAATTTTGTAGAAGTAAAGGTACACCGGTAGACAACAAAAGTGCTAGCTTGAAAGGTAAAGAAAAAGTTGAAGAGGTTAAGCAAGAATTCTCAAAGAAATGGATTAAAAAAGCTGATCTAACTATTGGGAATACTCCTCCACCGGTAGAACCAACAAATGCCCCACCAACAAGACAATGTGATGCTCCACCAACAGGACAGAGCAGTGCTCCACCGGCAAGAAGTTCTTCATGAAGAAAATTGTCTTGAGGGTTTGGCAATCTAATGACACGTGTGCTATTATTCCCTCGGTTAGAGAAAAGAAGTTGAAAATCACTTATTACCGACAAATAAAGTTAAGTGAATACATAACCGGCATGCAATTAATATGGTAGGTAGCGAAAAAGACTTTATAAAATAAGGTTTTGGCTCCATTTCATTTCACCGTGATTTCAAACTTTCAGAGAGCGCGAAGATTTCCGAGCTAAGGCATTTCAAGCAAGAAGCAAGCACACTCCAAGCAATCATCCATCCAAGACAGAAAAAGGTATTTTATCATGGCATCCACCTCTGCAATTGAATACATAGTGAACCCTACTGTTGTGGAAGTAATTAAAAGACCTAGGCTCGTATTTCAGTTGGTCCCCGAAATAGCAAAGAAGGATGATACCTTAGGTGCATTCTCTAAAATCCCTAAAGGTGTTGTATATGCTAAAGACCCTAGAATGTATATTCACTACAATATTGAAGAGCTAGGAGACGAGGAAATCAAAACCATGTACAAAACTGAGATATGTGATGATACCGGCAATATCAAAGCTGAACACAAAATCATTGGAAACCTAGGATTCACAGAAATCCTTAGTATTCCTGAATTTCCTAAGGATGTGATTAGGATAGTGTTAAGCAGAGTTCATGGAGAATTTTTCTGGTTAGATGCAATTCATAAGATCACCAAGGAAGCGGTAAAGGCTGTCACAGGGTTACCGGCCATCGGTAAAAGACCAGACAAAAACAAGAAAGTTTCAAATGATTTAGTCATAGACCTAACAGGTGCAACATTTGATAAAAGATCTTTAAGGGTTAATGATGTAAAGGATACAAATGTGAGATTCATAAGCATGATATTAGGTTACAAAGCCACTCATGCCAATAGAATCAACTCAGGTTCAAGTTTATGCATTAAGAGTGCTTATGACATGATAACCAACAATGCAAAAATTGACATCTGTGAATGGCTAAAGGATGAACCGATAGACAACCTTGGAAAGATAAAGAAGGATAAGAAAGGAACCTTCAGATTTGGAAATCTGTTAGCATGTCTAATGCTTCATATAACAAAACAAGTTCCCGGTATAGGATATAAAGAATTCGGATATGACATACCGGTAGGAAAGCAACTGACAGAACTGTTCAATACCATGGGTGAGAATAAGGAAAACAACATTCATGACTTTTCCCAAGCACTAAAGACGAAAATGAAGAAAAGGACAAGGTTATCTCAGGAAATTGTAGATAAATACAAAGATGATATATGCTTTGTTATCAAAAAGGATGAAATATGGATGGAAGCAGTCATCCCTAGGACAATCTGGGTAACAGAAATGGGCTATGAAACAAATGACCACATAGTTGAAACTTATGCCAAAGCACTTCTGGAAGCCCCCAATGAACCTAAGGAGGAAGCATTTGGTAGTGCTGAAACAATAGAAAAACAAATATAGTCCAAGAAAAGAGTGAAGAAGGTAGAAGCTTTTGTGAGAAAAGGATCCAGACAAGCAAAAGCCATTAAGGAAGATGTATTAAAGAAAATTGGCATAACTAAAGATGAGTTGGCAGCCCTACAACCTAAAGCTCATCTATCACCGGTAGGTACTTCTTCAGAAGGAGACATGCCAACAACCTTTAAAAGAGTTGTTAGGAAAAGAGATCCCTCACCGGAAACCACTCCTTCACCTAGAAGGACAAGGCAAAAGCAACAAGCTGTGAGATCTCCGGCCAGAAAGCTCACATCCAAAAAGAAGCTAACCCCAAAGAAAAAGAAAAAGGCAAAAACTAACTTGGCACCTCTAGACATTTTGTTAAATGAGATCACAAAGGAAGGAAAACTGAAGAACATAGGGAAAATTTATAACACCCTATCGGCTGATGATAAAGGGCAAGTTGAGGAGAGTGTAATACTACACATGGACATGTTTAAAAAGTTTTTGATGGAAGTCATAAATGAAATTCCTGATGACTTATACCAAAGACTTGAGGCTAGAAGGCAAGGAGTAATTGAACTAGACAAGAAAATAAAAATAGAAAAACTACTTGTTGTATATCCGATAAACTCCCCAAAAGAAATTGATGATCTGATAGCTCAGGCCAACCGAATAGTTTTTTCCACTGCACACCGACATATTTCACTGATGACAGGTAGAGTTAAAGAGGTTTCAGAGGAAAAAGAAGATGGTTGGGACATATTTTTGGTTGAAAAAAAGAAACAAGAAGAATATAGGAATCCCAAGCCTATTAAGGTATATCAGAAGGATAAGGACAAACGAAAAGGGAAAATTGGTGGACCTCCAAGCATAAAGGTTAAAGATAACCTACCTCCACCTATAAAAATTGCAATCCCTAAAAACCAACTGGCAGCTGAAAGCATGGATGCAGAGGATAGCAATACAAATCCTGAAGTCCTATTCACTGTACATGTTGATACCCAAAAGATCAACATAACAGTTGATAAAGACCCAAGTGAAAAATCAGATATAGCTAAAGAGCCTCCGGTAACAGGAAATACAGAGCAACCGATAGTGGATATAGGGAAAAAGATGGAATCTGAAGCACAAACAGAGAAACCGATAGAGCTAAAGGGTCTAGAACAGATGCCACCGGTAAGCAATGAAGCAGGAAAACCAGTGCTAAAGGAAATGCAGACACAAACTGACCTACCAGAGGTCAATACAAGCATGGTCACTTCCACCGGTACTCAGTTTGTTGGGTCACCATCAAAGTCAACAAATGTGATTGAGGTATTACTTGAATCCATCAAGAAAATAACTGACTATAGTTCTCAAGCTTACAAAGCAATAGATGATTCAATACCAATTTTGAAGATAATCGCTCCTGATTGTAATATAGATAATAAATATTCTTTAGGATAGTTGGATACATTATGTAAATACATTTATGGAAATATTGAGAAAATAAAGGTAGAATCTGTAAAGGACATTGTAGAAAAGGAGAAACATAAATTCTTTGAGGAAGAAATTAAGAAGTGTAATAGAGACTTTGACACACTTCTATCAGAACTGTGTAGTTTGTTAAAAGAGTACAAAAACCTGGACAAAGACACATGCAAAACAAACTTCCTGACTGTAGATATAGACAAGAAAATAAGCAAGACACAGTAAGAGATAAACAAGCTTGCAGACAATTTTGTCAACTTATCGGATTCACTATCTGTTTTTGAAGATAAGTTAGCAAATTTTGAGGCAGAATTACTTAAATAGGAGAAAGAGAAAGAGACAATAATAAATAAGGCAAAACACTTGAGATCTAAACTAAGTCCAAGATTGGACTATCTAGCATCTCTACGGAAGGAACTCTTAGAGGCATTAACACCGGGAAGTAAAACACCGACAGAACAATTGCAGCATCTCACTGGCACTGTGAAGAGGACTGAAACAACAATAAAAGATAGGAAAAAGTTTATGGATAGTATAAACTTAATTTTGGGCGATCATTTTCAGATAATAACTACCCAACTACAAGGTTGAGGATATGGACCGGTATAACTACAAACTCTACTAACATCTTGACAACCTTTGTCATTGATGCCAAAGGGGGAGTAGTAGGATGAGGAAATTCAAAGACAGGAATCACATGCTCAGGGGGAGCCCCTCATATTTTTGGTAAATTTTTTGGTCTACACATTTTTGGACACCTTTTTGAAATTTCTCATGAGTGTTGCCATCAATGCCAAAGGGGGAGATTGTTGGCATATGGACACTCCAATGAGACATTGTGTGTGATTGAAGGTTTTGTCATTGATGGCAACCTTGCAATCCTATGGCACCGACAAAGCATTATTCAAGCAAGACAGTGCACCGGCATCAACAAGATCACTCTACACCGGCACCGGCACCAACACAGAAGAAAAGATGTATACCGGCACAAAGCCCGATAGGATTTTTTGATATGTAATATTTTGTTTGTTATTGTAAGCTGACTTGGCAAATTGTAAAATGACTCTTGTATATAAAGAAGATCATTGTAGACAATTGCAAGGTAAGTAAGCGAGCATAAAGAAAATTATTAGGCAAACCTAATGTGCGAATTATAGGTCAAGGGTATATGTAAAGAACAAAGCAAGAATCGGTACTGAATCTGGCATTGGAGATGCTATTATAAAGCAGTACAGATCATTGGATTAGTATAATCCTCATTGTAAGGAAGTGTGACTTCTCACTGAGCAGTGTGCTCTAGGCAATTGGCCTTCCTGCATGTGCAGGCCCCTATTGTAAGTAATATTCTCTTATTGGCCAGTAAGTGAATATTGTGGGTCACAAATCCCACTGAGGTTTTTCCCACATCGGGTTTCCTTGTTAAACATCTTGTGTTATGGTGTTCTTTTCATGTGGATGTTTTTGATTATGTTTATTACATTAATTCTTGCATACCGGTACACTGCTACTTTATGTTCTATATGTTTTAACTTAAGAAAATTTGACTACCAGTCAGATACTGATTCACCCCCCCTCTTAATATCTGTGGGAACCCTAACACTATGTCCTCCCATGTCACATAGCCACCCTTAATATATATATCCTTGGCAAATATCCTCTGTAAGGCTGTTGTCCCCAGGTGGCGATCATACGTCACGAGCTCCCCTCTGATCAAAATCTGTAATATCTGCCACACATCCCCCAAGGTCACCAACATCTCTCCCATCTCCAAATGAAATGAGCATGTCTCAAATGAAATTCCCCTTTTAAATAAATCAATATTTATTTAAAATCCCACCCCACTTGCATTTTCCTACAAATACAAGTTGCACCAAAAAATAGATTTTATTTTTTTTGGTCAGTAATATAGAGTTTTTTTATTAATATAAGAAGATAAGAGATTACAATTCAAAAAGGGCCTATATTAAACCCAAAGTATTATATGCATACTTTAAAGAGATCTGCCTACCCCTATACATTACAACGAGACTACAAAAAGGGACTGTATCTTAAACCCCTGTAAGGGCTTGGGCCGCAAAAAACCATGGCCCACTATTCTTAACAACTAAAATTGTCCTGCTAAAAAAGTGTTCATATCGACATTTAACAATTTACACCCTGGAGAACTAGAAGCTGCAATAGAGACCGAGCTAGAAACACAAAAAAATTTGCAGGCAAAACCTCTCCTATTCAGGTTGGAGGAGAAAAGACCTTACACGCTCAAACTTCAAACCTGAGGTGGTTGTTGTCTTTCACTTCGTCATTTCCTCGGAATGAAACTCAAAAACCATGGCCTCTACCTCTCCTGCACATGCTAATATAATATGATCACTTCCATTAATGAATTCCACTCTGCCTTGATATGACTTAGATAGAGTCTTTGGTTTACCATATTCGGCCATCACACAAAAGGAACAAATCCTAACTCTTCCACTGCAATTTGATTGTCAAAGAACCTGCTAAAATTAAAACCATATCCCAAGTGTGCCCATTCAATAACGAAATCCATTCTGGTTATTAGTTCTTGTTCAAAAAGAGAGTTCATGACCCAATGGATATCCTCCTCGACAATCCCTAATTCCAGGCCCTAGGCCATAATCATAGCAACTATATCCACATTGCATTTCCACCGATGAGTAGATTGTTGGAAGAATAAGCCTTGCATCCCCTGCATCGCACTTATAACCTCCTCTGATGGGCATTTGGGCAGTAGTCCGAGTCTTCGATTATCCACCGGCCCAAATAACGCTTTTTGTTGCTTCTTTGTTTGGAAGGTGAACGTGACCTCCATCCTTTCACCAAACAACACCTGCACATAAAAACACACAAGACAACTAACAGGAGAATGATGAAATGCATCAAGTTTGGCTTCTTTAAAAAGAAATCCGGTGCATGTGAGTACTCAATCGCATTACTGTCACGACCCTTGAAAGTTAATGCTTGATGCTGTGAATATCATGTCATCACCCGCTCACATAGATGCAAACATTATAGCCGAGAGCTTATTGTAAGGAACCACATGTTACGGTTCACCTCACTATCACCAATGCCATCATTCACGCACACCAAAACAAAAAGCTGAGTAACACACTTAAACTGCCAATCATTACAAAGCAAAGATTAATGACCATCAATATTGTGATTCACACAAATCACATATGTACTCGAGAAACAAAGATTATCATATGTTGTCTGAAAGCATGAGATGACACTTTCTTGTCATCATTTAGATTACAAATTATTGTCAATTTTATTCTAACTCCAACTTGTCGTCAAAAGCTTCAAAAAAGGAATCCTCAATCTGATTAAAGGATAGTGCCCATTTAGACAATTTATCTGCTTCTGTATTACCCTCACATTTGATGTGGCTAACCATGACTTCTTCAAAGTGATTCAAATCCTCTAAAATTAATGAGATAAAATTTTGTAGGTGCCATGCTTTAATTTGGCCATTTTTTATGGCATGGATTGTGATCAATGAGTCCCCTTCTAGATGTAGTTTTTTAATCCCCATATTTCGAGCACATCGAGTTGCCAGCCAAGCTGCATAAGCTTCCACCTCATTCTTGCTGCCCTGTTTGATACATTGAGCTCCCAATTTTCCAATGCTACCACCGTGATCTCGAAAAACCACTCCCACCCCTGACAGACCCCCTCCACGTTGAGCTGCCCCATCAAAGTTGGCTTTGATCCACCCCTTATGAGGTGGAATCCATTCTATGGGTGAGTTACATTTCTTACTCATCAGCCTAGGAGGCCAGGCCCCATGTCTTATTTTGACATTAGGCCATTCTTTTTGTATTTTCATATCCTCTATGGTGAATGGGTTTTTCATAGAATCCATCTGAGAAGCTGCAGCCCCTAGGGTTTCCTCCACTACTTGATCAAGCCTGCTACACAACCTCCTAACATCCTTAGCCTTGTCTTGGAAGATCCTCAGATTTATTTCCTTCCATATTTTCCATATCACAAGTGATGGGCATATGTTCCATATGCTTGAGAAAGTTGATTTCTTGTTTCATCTTGGCCAACTATCAAACACATCTTTGAGCGAATTTGGCAATGGGCTTTGCCACTACAATTTACCTTTCACCATATACCAGCATTTTTGTGCTATCTTGCATTGTAACAGAAGGTGGTCAAGATCCTCTTCAGCTTCCCCACACATTAAGCACTTGGTCGGTCCTGCCAAACCAAGCCTTTTCCTCCTCTCACATGTAAGAATTCTCCCTTTTAGGGCCAGCCATGCAAACACCTTTTCTTTGGGTAAACAATGCTTATGCCAAATTAAATCATTAGCTGTTATGTTGTCCCCTACCATACCTTCTAGAAGCCTATAGCCTAATTTAACCGAGTAATTCCCATCTTTAGAACCACACCAAATTACTCTGTCCAGACCTTTTGTGAGGTAAATCTTTCTCTGATCCAAAACTTGTTTTAACAACATTTGTACTTGATCCGATAGACCTATGTCTGAAAGGTCTCTCCAACACCAAACTTCTCCTAGATGACTTTGTTTGGTCACCAAATAATCACTGAACTTGTCACCCCAGATCCTACATAGATGTGATTTTGTTTCATAGAAATTGGCCATGTGTTTTATAACTGGGTACACCGCCCAAGAGTCATCTCAAAATTTAGCTGACTTTCCATTACCAATATGCCATTAGAATTGTTTTGTAATGACTTTCCTATTGCTCACTATGAAGTTCCAAATTGCAGGTCCCCTAGGGGGTTTTAATTGTGAATATTATGTGATTCTCCATTGTGTCCAGTTATTTGGCCCTCATAACCTTAACCCACAATTGATTTGGGTTAGCATAGATTCTCCAAGAGAGTTTAGCTCCCAAAGCCTCATTCATGATTTGCCAATTCCTAAGCCCAGCACCTCCCTTTACTTTCGAACTGCAACATTTTTCCTACGCCAAGAGAGGGATTTTATCTTGTTCATTAACACCATTCCAGAAGAATTTTCTCATTTTCTGTTTGATCACATTGATGATTTTGTTGGGAATTTTTAGACATGTCATTGAGAAAATGGGAATGGCTAAGACAACTATTTTTAACATCAAAATTCTACCTGCCAAAGTCAACCATTTAGTTTTCCATCCCTCCAATCTATTGAAGCAACTTTCAACCAAATTTTTCCAAATTGTTGACTTATTGGTGCCTCCAAATAAAGGAACACCTAAAAACTTACTTCGTAAAGTTCCCAGCTTCATGCCAAGTATGTTGCTAATTTCCCTTTGTTTAAGAGGTGGAGTATTGAAGAAAAAATATCAGATTTGAGCCAGTTCACTTTTTGACCTGACACTTGTTCATATTTATCTATCACATGTTTTACAACTCGAGCTTGCCTTTCCGAGGCCTCTCTAGCTAGAAAAGTATCATCAGCGAATTGCAGATGAGCTAGAGGACCCACCCCTGCAGTAATCTGTATACGCTTCCACTAGCCAACTCTACAATCTTTTGAAATCAAACGCCCTAGCACTTTGGCCATAATAATGAAAAGAAAAAGAGATAGTGGGTCCCCCTATCTTAAACCCTTGTTGGAAGAGAAGAAACTCTGAGGGCTCCCATTGATAAGAATTAAGAACCGAGGGGATTTAATACAACTTTCTATCCAAGCTATCCAAACCGGGTCAAAGCCAAATTTTGTTAGGATTTTTAAGAGGAAATCTCTATTAACCTCAAGGCTTTCCTTATATCCACTTTTATCATCATATTCTCCTTCTTAGATAAATGGATGGAGTGAATTGCTTCATGTGCCAAAATAATACCTTCATATATTGATCTTCCGGGGGCAAAACCACTCTGTTTCGGGGAGATAACCTCTTCTAGAATACATTTTAGCCTGTTAGCTATCACTTTAGAGATCACTTTATAGATCATGTTGCACAAAGAGATGGGCCTGAAATCATGGAAAGTAGATATGTTTTCCTTTTTCGGAATCAATGCTATGAAAGTATTGTTAAAATCCTTAAGGATGAAACCACCTATTGTAGACTCCTCCACCACTTCCCATAGGTCATTTTCTATAATGTCCCAAAAATGTTGAAAGGAACCCATCCAACCTTGGGGCTTTGTCTGCACCCATGTCAAAAACTGCAGCCTTTATTTCGTCCATCAACACAACCCTGAGTAACATTTTGTTATGTTGTTCATTCATAGAGGTGGGTAAGATGTCCATGATAGAATGCATATCCTAGTCTTCCATTGCCTCTCCATTGAAAGCACTCGAGAAGAAGTTCATTGTCTCGCTATTAATGGACTCCTAGTCTGTTAACAACTCCCTCGCCATATTGTGTATTGAGAAAATTTTGTTATAATTTCTCCTAACCTTTGTAGAGGTGTGAAAAAAATTGGTATTCTTGTCACCCTCCATCAGCCATGTTTCACGGGATTTCTATCTCCAAAAGGTTTCTTCTCTTGCTAAGATTTCAGAGTACACCTTACTAAGTTGTTTCTCTCTCAAGAAGGTCGATTCATCAATGCCTTGTAGAATAATTTGTTCGTGCAGAGTTTTTAACTCTTCCTCTAAACTCAATTTCTCCTTGAAAATGTTTTTGAAAGACTCTCTGTTCCAATTTTTGATTTGTTCTTTTATAATTGAATTTTTTTGAAGAACATAAAAGCTTTATTACCAAAAATTTCAGGGGGATTTTTCCACCATATCTCCACCAAAGATCTTAACTTGTTATCCCTAAGCCACATAGCTTCAAATTTGAAGGGACATCTTAGGGGCTCTTTCATCCTGAATTCGGATGTCGATGGGGTAATGATATGATCCTATGAATGGTAGAACATTAGCACTACATGTCCACGGATGAGAAGACCAGTCACCAGCTACAAAAAATTTGTCTAGTCTTTCTCCGATGTTTAAAAAGCCACTTCTTCTATTTGTCCACATGAATTCCCCAATTTTGAAAGGGATTTTTATTAATCCCGATTCTATGATGAAAGAGCTAAAATCTAAGTTACTCTACCTCATCCAACCCTTGCCACCCATTTTTTTAGATGGATGAATTAATTCTTTGAAGTCTCCACCTATAAGGAAAGGTGTTACAGTAACCTATTTAAGACACTTTGAGATATCATTCCACAACTATTTTTTTAAAGGGGGGCTATTTGGGCCATAAACATTGATTAAAAACAATTGCAGTTGAAGTTGCTTTGAGTAAATTCGCACCCATTACCACCAGTGTCCCTGGTTTATACTGCTAACTTCCACTAAAGACTCATTCCATAAGATGGCTAAACCACCCGAGGCTCCTTGAGCTTCAACTAAGACACATTTCCATTTCTTGAATCTACTATAAAAGGTTTCAAAATCTTCAGACTTAATTTTGGTTTCTTGTAAGCAAACAAGATCCAGATGAAAATGATCAAGGCATCTCTTAATTAGTCAAACCTTGTCAGGGGCATTCCAGCCCCTGACATTCCACAAAAGGAACCTCATTGCTTCCAGGAAGAGACCACGTCCCTTCCCGATCTAAGTATGAGTTTTCTTTGGCCAGCAGCATTACCTACAATCTCCAATCTAACTATGTTGGATTTAGGTCCTCTTTTCTTACTTTTTCCTATCTTTACTTTAGCATTTTGAGCCAAAGTCATTTCCAGAGTTCTCCTATCCGAAACCCCTCCTATATCAAGAAGCCCTATGTCATCCTCTCCCTCTAGGTAATCAGATAGATCTCCCTCTGAATCTAATGAGATCAAGTCACCTCCACTATCTTTCACCCCTTCAAAGGATGCATCTAGGTTTCTGATGGGAGAGATTTGGATGTCCTTAAAGACCATTTCCTCCACAATCTAATCAACTGTTGGAGGTGCAGAAGAAAGCTTGTCATTTTGAAAGTGTGTCCGTTCTAGAGGCACCTCATTTTGTTCTTTAGCATATCCTCCATCTGAGTCTCTAGGACTATAGTCTCTTCCTCATCTACTATGGTAACAACTTAAAATTTTTATGGGGACACATTGCCTTCCTCTCAAGAATGACCATCATTTTGCTTATGATTCACTGATGGGGTTATATCCAGAGCACTTAAACCAGTAGTAGGACCCTAGTTGTTCCCCATTGCACCCTTCACATTACTCTTCATTTGAGGACCACTACATTGGTTTTAGATCACCAGTGAAATTGATCTAAATTTGTTTGTTAGGGTTTCTAGGTGCTTTGTAAATGACTCGTATGCAAATAGATCATCAATCAACCCTTTTCTAGAGCAGAGAGATGCTATTGTATTCAAATAAGACCCATAACTCTTCCTAGATTGTTGCAGTACATCCCAATCCAGTTTTTCCCAGTGATGCTCCCAATCCTTGGATTCCAAAACCCTGATTATATCCTCCACTAGTCCATCCTGAACTTTAGACTTTCCTTTGTCTCCAATTTTGCAGCCCCCTTTAGCATGAGCAAAAGAATTGCAGTATGAGCATGATGTCATCCTTTCTTCAAGGACCACCTTCTGCACCCAGATCCCCGAACTAGATTTGTTTTCTATTGTGTCTGGTAAGTGATGCATTGGATCCCAATCAATGCATATCCGCAAGACCATACTGAAATCTACAGGATCTATAAATTCCTCAGCTTTTCTGAAACAACCTAGGTTTTCCCCTATTTTTTTTAGGGTTTCTGTGTTCTTGTATTCATGAGGAAACCTTGGAAATTTAATCCATAATGGCACCCTATTGATGGTTTCTGTGTTTGGGTTGAAATTTGGCTTCCATTTGAGGATGCTAAAACCTTTTTCCATCCATAAAGAAAGGTCCATTTTCAAGAATCCAATCCCTATCCATACTACATAGGCATATAACCAGGAAAAAGCCATTTTCTATTATTTTTAGTTCTACACCCTCCCCCCAAATAGAGTCACACCATGCTCCGATTTTTGAAAAAGATGACCACGAGCCCCCCCATTTCAGGAAGAGAGCATGTGCACTAAGAAAGCTGATGTTTTCACCACATTCAACATTCAAGATTTCAATGTTTAGAACTCTATTATAGGTTGAGTTTGGGCATACCTCTAAAACTTTTGTATCTTCCCTCGAAGGCTTCTACTTCCAAACTTTCCCCAGCACCATCTTGAAATCCACCTTCTCCAGACCCTTCCATGGCCAAGACTGATCTTTGAGCACTGAGTGGGTATCTCTGAAGTGGCCACATTATCCATTCCTATTCCTAGGCCATTTTCTATTGAGCCCTCCATTGTAGCTAAAACCCTCATGGTGTCTGAAGCCTTGCCAAGGTCTATCCGCCATCACTCACCTGATTGAAAGCATTTTTTAGGTAATGAAGATTTTTTAGTAATGTGAATATTCATTTTATATACTAGTAAATATATTTTATTTCTACATAAAATCCTATTTTCTCTCACCCACCAAACCCACTTGCCCGCTAACTTCCTTCAAATTCTTCTAACCCCCCTCTAATTAGCCTAATCCCCCTCTCTAATAATTTTTACATTCCCAAACAAAGGTCACTTCTAAAAAATGCCTCTAAGTCTTTGAAATCCATTAAAGGATTTTTATTCTTTAATAAGTTAACCCCCAAAGTCTTCCAAAGCCTTTATGGCTCTTACATAACCATTAATGGTTAACTCAACTTACCCATATAGTTAGAAACTTTCCCTTTAACTCAACCCTCATTTAACTCATGGGTATCTTCAAGCATTCATTACTTTGACCATGGTTATCCCCATTAACTCTTGCATGAGAGTTTATCCATTGGATAAAAGCATTACCCTTGGATAAAAGCTTTATCCACTAACTCAAGCCTAACCAAACCTTCCTAGGGTAACCTTCATGTCATCTCAAGCATTTAATGCTTCTTCCCTCTCCTCTCAAGCCATCTCATGTTGACACTTGCCATCATCGGATTGGGTTGAAAGTCATCACATGGATCACAAACCCATCAATCCTAGCCCTTCACAAGCTCAATCAATCTGGGCCATTCAATCAACATTTTTCCCTATAAAAGGACCTTATTTCTCAAGAAAAGGAGGAAGCATTTTGCATTGTTATTATACTAAGATTCACATAGACATTAATTAGGAGCAAATCATTTACACTTGCATATGCATTTGTTTTCATTTTTACAACCTTCTTGAATCTTCATTTGACATCCATGGATAGTATAAAGACTCACTTGCTAAGAGAAGAGAGCTTGCAGAACAATTGATGGAGTTTACTGAAAACAGTTCCTCTGATGAAGAAAACATGGATAAATTGGTTACTGAAGTTGAAAAACTGAATGATGAGAAGGAAAACCTGAGGAGAGAGTTGGAAGCCCTAACCATAAGGATGAGTCAAGAGCTTAAAGCAAGGAGGACAACTTAAGACAAGATCGGAGAAAAAGAACATGAGATCTTTAAGTTGAACTAGGAGGTTGGAGCCCTGTATTCTCATCTTCATGAGGAAAAAGAAGAAAATGAGGAAATAAAGGATGATCTAGACATGGTAATGATGGTATGATGAAAGAATAAGTATCCGGTAATTACTGAGAGGGCAGGGGGGGTGAATCAGTAAACTGATACAAACTCCCAAACTCAAACATAAACTTACAAAGTATTCTTTCACTTATAAATATCAATACTCAACATCAATCGATTTGACTGTTATGGCAACTTAATAGTAAACAACTTCAATCTTATAAACATAAAAAATGCTTAATCATATGTCAACATATTCATCTCTCAATGCTTCTAGTAATCATGCCTTATTAGACTAGTTAAGTAGTTAATCAAATCAGTAAATAAGATCATAACCACAAAATCATTCACCACTTGACACAAATATTTATACATGGAAAACCCAAATAGGTAAAAACCACAGTGAGATGAGACTCACAAGGATAGCTATCTGAACTCTTCTGAATTTTGCCCTGTTAGGAGCCAACCATGTTAAAGCTTTTATAATAAGTTTTGTTAAGAACTGATTCTGTTAGGAATCACTTGGTTAAGGGATTTACAAATATGCCTTGATGAAAAGTACAATACCTTGTTAGGAGTAACCTCACTGGAGGATTTGAGAATCAAAACTAATGGACCACCTTGTGAGAGGATTTAGAAAGTAATCAAGCTTGTTAGAGCTTACCTGGTTAGGAGATTTGAATTTCTGTTGTAACTGTTAGAAAACAACAGGTTTTATTGATCTGTTTGAATAGAACTACATCTGATTGATCAGATCCTTCTTAAGCTTCAATCTTCCTTTACTCAAACTGCAGATCCATCCACTAGTTAGGCAACCACACACTCAACTGGTTTCTACCAATCTTGTCAACTTTGCCAACTCTTAACAAAATAATATCATCAACCTTAAATACAAATCAACTAGGTCGGTAACACAACAAAAACCTAATTCTCATCATCAAGATTACAAACAAGTTGGTACAATCTTGACCATTGGAAACCATAACAATCTCTTCACATTAATCAGGAAAATTCTAACCGCTCCATGATCACCGCGTCATCGGACTTGTAACTCATCACGCGCTATGCATTAGATGCAATCCACTTTGCTCCTTTCCAAGACAATAAACAAATGCGCCAAATCAATCTGAACTAATCCTCATACAATGATCACACATGTCTCCTTCATTACTGCTCAACATTAGATCTTAAACCAATAAACTTGATTAGTTAGGGTTTAACAGAAAACAACAGGTAGGGTTTACCGATTACATAACATAGAAAGGTTTAACCCTTTACACCGATTCAACTTACAAACCACCATATACCATTTTACAACATCTTCTTTAAAGTTTATCATACCGGTTACAAGAGAATAGTAATAACAACAATAACATCAACAATATCATGAGTACCATTCACCAGTTCAATTGACATCAATGACAACATATCATTAATGCAATCTATTTGTAAAATGCCAACAATCTCCCCCTTTGGCATTGATGGCAATACAAATATCAACACCTCTGATTGTTGTTGTGGATTGGTGAATAGAAATCCTGGTTTACATTACCAGGTATTCACCATGCTCTGTCTATCTCCAGTTTGTCGCTAGTTCACCTAATTTGACACATAATTCTTCTCCTCAATCACATAATTCTTCTCCCCCTTTGACATCAATGCAAAATTGAAAGTAAAACATGTAATTTCAAATTTTCATTATGCATCAACATACTACAACTTGATGCCCCCCCTATTGAATACATCCACTTCCAAAAACATCAATCCATGTAAGACTTTGTAAGTAATTCAATGATTGATGCAATCAACATCATGTTCAACTGACCTCATGAAGAGGGATAACCCCCAACTAACTTCTAAGATACTCAAAAGTGGTCTAAGGTGGAGGCTTGGTAAAGATATCTGCAAGTTGCTCTTTGGTAGAAACATGCTCTAAGATAACATCTTTAATTTGAACTTTTTGCCTCAAAAAGTGATACTTCAATTCAATGTGCTTAGTCCTTGCGTGCAAAACATGATTCTTATAAATATTTATTGCACTTGTATTATCACACAAAATCTTTATAGGTTCTAAGATATTCATCTTAAAACCTTCCAAAATGTGTCTCATCCAAATAGATTGTGTGCAATTCATATAAGTTTCTACATACTCAACTTCTACAATAGATTGTGAAGTACAACTCTGTTTCTTACTACTCCATGAAACTAGCCTTCCTCCTAGAAAGAATGCTCCACCAGTACTACTCTTCTAGTCATCAATATTTCCTACCCAATCAACATCTGTGTATTCCTTCAAATAAAAGTTTCCTCCATATGGATACCATAACCCATAGTCAACTGTACCTTTCAAATATCTAAAAGTTATCTTGGTTTCTATCAGATGTGCTTCCTTTGGATTTTTCTGAAATCTAGCAACTATACCAACTGCATGGCAATATCCAGTCGACTGTGAACAACATAGTGTAATTTGCCAATCACTGACCTATATTCCTTTTCATCTATAGACTTAGATGCATCTTCCTTGGACAATTTACAACCTATAACTATTGGAGTTCAATTTGGTTTACAGTCATTCATGCCAAAAGTCTTCAAAACTTCTTTCACATATTTAGATTGAGTAATGAAAATACCATTCTTCATCTGTTGTATCTGCAAGCCTATGAAATTTTTTATTTCCCCTACTAATGACATCTCAAACTCATTCTTCATTTCTGTTTCTCATGACATCATTACCTCCAAATATAATATCATCAACAAATATTTCACTGACCAATATTTCATCTCCTTCAAACTTTAGATACATGTTGTTGTCATCACTGGTTCTTGCAAAGCCAATCTTCATCAGATGTGTATGGAGTCATTTATACCATGCTCTGGGTGCCTTCTTTAATCCATATAAAGCTTTATGCAATCTGCATACCATGTCTTCCTTATCTATCAATGCATAACCATCAAGATGCTTTATATAAACCTCTTCTTCCAATATCCTATTAAAAAATACAGGCTTAACATCCTTTTGGTATACCTTGAAATTCTTATGGGCTGCAAATGCAAGTAATGTTCTAACTCCTTCTAGTCTTGCTACTGGTGCAAAAGTTTCACCATAATCTTCTCCTTCTTCTTGTGTATAACCCTTGCAAACTAATCTTTCCTTATTGTGAACTACAACACCATCTTCATTTAACTTGTTTCTAAACACCCATTTAGTACCTATAACATTCTTGTTTATCAGTCAGGGTACTAGGGTCCAAGTGTTTTTCTTCTCAATTTGATCCAATTCCCCCTCCATTGCTTTCACTCAGTGATCATCACCAAATTCCTCCTTTGCACTTCTTGGTTCAATGGTGGAGATCATGCAAGATTTCTCTCTAATTCTCCTTCTAGTTAGTACTCTAGCATCCTTATCCCCAATAATCTATCAAGACTGTGATTCAGTCTCAAATATCTAGGAATAACATGATCATTCTCTTCAGGTTCAGCTTCTTCATTGTCTTCTTCCTTTGAATTTATTTGTTCCCATTGAACAAGTACATCAAGATTTTCTTTACCGGTTTCTGATTTAACAATTTCAGGTCCCAAAAGAAAAATGCAAGGATCTTCATCCTTTCTCTCTGAACTGGTTCCTTCTGAAATTTCAAGACATTCATCTACACTAACATCAACACTCTCAACAACTCTCTATGTTCGGTTGTTGAAGCATTTGTAGGCCTTACTCTTGGTGGAATAGCCAAGAAATATGCCTTCATCACTCTTAGCTTCAAACTTGCGTATGTAATCACCTCTTTTAATAAAACACTTGCTACCAAATATCTTAAAATAGCTAACATCAGGTGATCTTCCATACCAATATTCATAAGGTGTCTTTTCCTTACCTCTTTTCACCAGAACTCGGTTTATTGTGTAGACTGCTGTACTTACAACTTCTCTCCAAATTTTTTTTGCTACATTTCCTTGTATCAACATAGTTCTAGCTTCTTCAACCACTGACTGATCATTCCTCTCTACTATACAATACTACTATGGTGTCCTTAGTGCAGAAAGTTGCCGCTTGATATCATTCTCATCACAATACTTAGTCAATTCCTCAGAAGTGAATTCATCGCCTTGATCTATTCTCAGACATTTTATCTTTTTGCCACTCTCATTCTCATCTAAGGCTCTGAATGCCTTGAATTTACCAAAAGCTTCATTATTATCCTTCAATAATGTGACCCACATCATCCTTGAACAATCATTAGTGAAGATCATGAAATATCTATCACCTGAAATACTTCTAGTTCTTATTGGTCCACATAGAACTGTATGAACCAAATCTAACAAGTTCTCTACTGAGAAGGACTTTCTCTTGAAAGTTGAAGAAGTCATCTTTCCTAATTGACATTATTTACAAAGAGCATTAACCGGTTTTTCTATCTGAGGTAGACCTCTTACTGTCTTATAATTGCTCACTTTAACAATGTTATCAAAGTTTATATGACAAAATCTCCTATGCCAAAGCCAGTTATCATCTATCTTTGCAATCAAATAGTTGCTAACTTTAGGATTAAGATGAAATATATTACCTCTGGTTTGTTTCTCCGTCACAATCAATTCACCTTTGTTGTCAAAGATTTTGTACATACCATTTCTAAAATCTAGTGGGTATCCCCTGTCATTAAGTTGTGCCACACTCAGAAGATTGTGCTTTAGGCCTTCAAACCAATAGACATTGTTAGGACTGCTCTTCCCATTAAGAGAAATAACTCCCTTACCTTTAACCATACATGGTGAGTCATTGCCAAATATGACAACACCGCCATCAAATTCCTTCAAGGAAAGAAATTTTCTTCGATCACCGGTCATGTGATGTGAACAACCACTATCAATGATCCAATCATCAGAGTTATCCATCCTAGACACTAGTACTTTCTGATCTCATATCTCTTCCTTAATAGCTACAAACAAAATATCTTTACTAGTATCATCATCAAATTCTTCCTCAGTAATACCACTGTCAATAGAAATAAGATAATGTCTCTTTCCTTTACCCTTATATTTATTATATTTGTCTCTCTTGTATTCATTTTCACCATTAGGGTAATTAGCTGCTATATGACCAATCTTATTGCAAGCAAAAAATTTCAACGGTAGCTTACCTCTGTATTTCCCAATGCCTCTAAGCAGTCATTTTGCCAACAATACTTCAAGCTCCACTAAACTGTCTTCATCATCAACATCTCTGCCCTAATCCTACCTTTTGACACACATTACGGAATACGAAAGAGCCTAGAGGTATCACACAATTGGCTACTTCTTTTTGTGAAAGAGAGAGCCACGAGCTACCTATTAGGATTTCTATTCCTTTGTTGTATTTGAAAGGTAAGATTATGCAAGTTCAATTCCTAACCCTAAAATGCAAGTATGAGCTAACAACAAGATTGCAAAATTAAACTTATACAATGGAAAGCTGTAAACACAAGGATAAAACAAGAATGCAGATGCGTACCCGGAGTCAAAATTTGACTGAAAATGTTCGGGACGGGGGCGCAGGCGCCACTATCTTGATTCCGTCCCAAAACTGCACCTGAAACTGCTGTTTTGCACTCTGGAAAACTATCTGAAATGCTGTCTGTCAGGAGGACCAGGGCGCCCAGTGCCTCTGTCCAAGGGATCAGGGTGCCCAGTGCCCCTATCCTGGCAGGACCAGGGTGCCCCACGCCCCTGTCCTGGTATTTTGCTCTGCAATTTGGTGTGGGGTGCTGTCTCGACCTGCTTTTCCTGGATCTGCAACCTACGGCGTCGTCCGAGTCCCAAAACCTGCACTTGTATCTGAAAAAGGTGTTTAAGCGGCTATATAGGGTTTTGCCTTAGTCAAACCCCCACTTCGGTGATTTCCACCTCCACGAATAGCCAAGTTGTATTGTAAAAGTAATGTGTGTGCAGACCTTGTATGTGTGCAAGATCTAAAATGCAAGTAAGCAAACTAGAGCAACCTACAAAGTAAACCCTAATTGCTTGTCAATGATAATGTAAATGCTCTAAATCAAGTTGCAAAGTGATCTAAAGCATGGATAAATGATATATTGAAGCTTATGCAAAGACATGAAAACAACATGAAATCATACCCAACCCCCAAGGGAGAGGTACAAGCCAATCTTCAGTCGGTAATCTCCTATCGTTCTTCAATGTCTTCCAAGCCCTAAATGGATGAATGGATTTGATAAATACTTGATAGAGGGATGTTGAATGTTGTTGAAGTCTTCAAAGATCTGCTCTTTCGCTGCATATGAGGTTCCTGAAAACAAAAATCCGATCCCTTCAAATGAAGAAAGAGAGCTCTTATGTATGAAATCCTAGGTCGCAATTTCGTCTTTTGGCCGACCTAGAGATTGAATCTCCCGCCAATTTCTTGGGGTAAAGCGGAAAAATCGAACCCTAGTTGTTCTCCCCTCCCCAACTCCGAGGAGAGAGAAGGGAGAGTCACTAGGGTTGATGGTTTTCACTTAGGAGAGACTTTACAATCAAAAGAGGGGTTGAAACCCACAAGATCCAATCCCACGCAATGCAAGATTGGATTCTAAATGAGTTTCAAGGGTTAAGACATCAAGGATACCCTCTTTTGTAAAGAATGTAGATAGAAAGATTGAACTAGGAATGCATGTAAAGTAGGAAAGATTCGCTTATAAACAGAGATAGGGATATGGGATAAACTTGCAGACCTGGAATTAGCAGTAAAATGTCGAGATAGTGTTGTTCTGCAAATTTGAGCAAAAGTTGACGGGACGAGGGCGCCCGGCGTGCACACGGTCCTCCGAAAAATCCGCGAAATGAAGGGGGATCTGTTCGTCTCTACACAAGGATTCCAGATCTTCAATTACAGCCGCGTACCTGCAACCTACACACAGAAAAGAGAGGACGATTGGGGGGTTAGGGATGAGGGGTTTGCCTTTAGGTCAAACCCCAGTTTTGGAATTAACCAAGAAATGAGAATGCTGTAAATGTAAATGTTTGTAATGTAAACAAGTACTCATACCTTGTTGTAAGAATGTTTGTATCCTTACATGCGAAGGTGTAATGTATGTAGTATGTTGTATGTTGTATGTGATCTCCTCTTCAATGGTTGAATCCTTGTCTTCAATGCAACACTTAGCCTTGAATGGAGACTTAGAATGCTCAATTGTTTGAAGAAATGCTTGAATGCTTGAATGTTTGAATATCGTTTCCGCCTTTTTTTTCCATCTTCCAAAATGGGAGAGGAAATGTAGTTTATATACTTGTCAATTAGGGCTGATAGACTGATTTTCCCGACCTTAGGCCGACCAGGAAATATTATTTTCCAATTTGCAAACTTAAAGACCCGAAGCCCCATAGGAGACCGGGCCCAAAATAGGGCGCTGGGCGCCATGGTCCCACCTCCAGGGACAGTAGGGTGCAAGGAGGATCAGGCCAGGGTGCTGAAAAATGTAGTTTTTGATGTTATGAACAAGTTTCGGGGTCTCCATTCAGGTTCCGTGTTGCATCGCCATCGTGAAGACCAAAATGCAGTTGAAATTGCAAGTGTCGCAATTTTAGGACGCTACATTTAGCCCCCACTTTAGCGGGAGTATAAGTGTACGCTCATACTTCCGGTAAAGTACAAGGAAACAACATTGAAAAACTTTCACCATGTCAAGGAGGCAAGATACACCAAGCCCCCAGTGGACTAAGGATCTTACGTCTTCGATTGACAAAGTAAAAGGGAAGATCACGAGGGAGAACCATGACTGTCAGTAGTAAGGTTCCCTCACTATGAGTCATGCAAGAAAGATATCAAAAATTTTCAAGGCAAAGCTAAATTTGTCAAGAAATTTTCAAGTATCTTAAAAAGATATGAACGGGATGTATGCCCCCCTATGTTAAAGCGATCGCACACGCCTCATCGGGGGTGATTGCTTTAAGGTAGTGATACATATAAGAAATGAGAAAGGAGCACATTATCACAAGGATTTAGCCCCCAAGTGTGAGATAAGCCCAAGGATAATAGACACAAAACACAAAGCACAAGGTGACTTCGCTTTCCTCGGGGTCAGTATGCTATATGATAATTCATGTATATCATATGTATGTATGCATAATTGTTCTTCATTCCCCAATCAAGGAAGGTCACCTAGAAGAAGGGAACACATGTGTCTTTTGAGTCAACATGAGAGAGACCAAAAGAGATCTCAATGTTTTGCATCGTCCTCAAGTAGACAACACTAAGGACAACAAATAGAAGAATGATAATAACACATAGAAGAAGTGACAAAAGAGAGGAGGAGAGAGTCTGCTATGCTAATGAACTAGTCTAGCATGTCATCTACCCCCCGATCTTGCTGATCAATATTTCGGGAAGGTAGGAAACACGCTAGAGGAGGAACATCCAACACAGCAGATGGAGCTATCACAAGATCCAAACAAGGGCTATGTTCATACCCCAAGCCATGGTGTTCTTGTCTAGGAGCTAGGATAAGTGCTTTAGAAAATTCGTTAGATAGATGGTTATTAACATCAACATATTCATATTCACTATCAGAATGTACAGGAGTAGCATTTTCATCATGAATAACATTTTCATCTATATCATCATCAAGATTTATAAAAATAGGATCTTTAAACCGCACAGGATCGAGGCCATCATGCATCTTATGTTTAGGAGATTTCAGCTTAATCGTCAGCTAAGGAGAAAATGGAATAATATTCGTTGAAGGTGTTTTTGGGGATTGCAAAGTTTGAGCTCTAAGACGACGCTTTCGTCGGCATTCACGTGCAGAATGATTCCGTCTAGTCTTAGTAGGAAGTTGAGAAGATTGAGGAGGAGGAATGTTCTCATCCTTATCACTTGGGTGTTTAGGTTGTGGTCTCTTAGGTTGAACAATAGGAGAAGAGGAAGATCTCTTCTCTCCATAAGAGGAAGGAGGAGGAACTGCTCCATATAAGGGAGGAATATTTGGTTTAGGAAGGAGACCAAGTCCATCATGACGAGGAGGTATAGGTCTACTTTTAGGAAGTTTATTAGATATAGGCATAGTCACATTCATAGGAATGGTTTGGGAATCTTCTTGAGGAAAGACATTAGTTTTATCTTTCAAAGGAAGAACTTCCTTCTCAAGAACGATAGGAATATCAAGTTTGGGTGTTCTAGGTTCACTTAGAGATAGGATCATATCTTTCTTCCACTTTTATAAGATTTGAAAAGATGATCACTTCGCGGAGGAAGAGATTGGAATTGTTTAGGCCAAAAGTAATCAATAGGAACGCTAGAAGTTCTTTCAGCTGGTTTAAAGAGACTATGATTGACAGTAACAACTTCACCATTATGGGGAAATTTCAAACACTTATGAATAGGAGAAGCAATAGCTTTCATGGAAGACAGCCAAGGATAGCCTAGCTTCACACAAAATTGTTCGGACGATGGAATAATAGCAAAGTCCACATCAAGGGATTTGTTATGGACCTCAATAGGTAATGTAATAGAACCAATTGCTGGAGAAGAAAATGCATCAAATAGTTTCACAACCACATCTGTTTCGTCATAGATCACTTGATTCAATTGCAAAGTAAAAAGAAATTCTTCAGTAATTATATTAACCATGTACGAAGGATCAATAAGCACTCCACGGCAAGGCGTATTCTTGACTTTTGCAACTATATATAAAGGACCATCAGGTGCCCTGATAGTTTCACTAGAATCAAAGGTGATGGAAAGTTCTTTAGGGATTTTCTGCTGCTCTACAAAGTTAATCACATTCGGAGTCATAGACACAAGATCATCAGGTGAGACAGAGGAATCAGTAGTATCAATCGCATTAGAGGTGTGAGAAGGTAATGGATCAGTAAAAATCTAAAGATTTTGGTTAGGAGGAGCTACAGATGTATTGCCTTTATCATTCACTCCAGAAACAGAAATAGTATTATTATCAATCAAATCTTGAATTTTACCCTTTAAAGCAAAACATTTTTCAATATCATGCCCAGGTTGACGATGAAATTGACAAAAAAAATTTGTTATCAAAATAGGGTGAATTAATCTTTGTAGGATCTATTTGCCTTATAGGAGGAAGAGTAAGCACATTTTGTTCCAATAACTTATTCATAATACTATGCAATGATTCATTCAAAGGAGTAAACTTTCTTTCTTTCTTGAAAAACTTAGAAATAGGAGGCACACCTGATGCCGCATTCACATTGTTGTTGATGATGTTTTCATTGAATTTAATGGACTCTCTGTTCGGTTTAAAATTCCCAAATGGTTGTTGACTACTATCACCCTTATCACTCGGAGCCATAGGATTTGCTTGTTCCATTTGACTCAGAGTCAGTTGATAATTGTGAAGAGTTGCGCACAACTGTTGGAAAGAAGTAAACTCAGAAAACAGGAGTTTTTCTCTAATATCTTTTTGTAAATTAGAAATAAAGATTCTTTGAATATCATTGTTAGGCACTGGAAAAGAAATTTGAGCATACAAATGCTTATATCTACCAATGAAATCAGTCACTTTTTCTTTAACACCTTGTTTACAATGCATTAAATCAATCAAAGTAACTTTAGGACTTATATTGTTTTGAAATTGTTGAATAAAAGCATTTGCAAGTTGTTCGAAAGAAGTAATAGAATAAGAAGACAATGAGCAATACCATTGTAGGGCTTTATCTCTTAATGTTCTAGTAAACAGTTTTGCAAGCAACCTTTGGTCATAAGCAAAATCGGTACACATTGTTTGAAAGGTCTTAACATGTGTTAGAGGATCACCCTTACCATTATAAAGCTCCAAATGTGGAATTTCAACATGTTTAGGGGGGATAGCTCGAACAATGTCAAGAGAAAGTGGGCTCGCAACATCAAATGTGGGCACACTAAACTTAGATTGATTCATAGAGGCAATTTGTTGCTGTAAAGAAGAGACAGTTTGTGCAAGATTGTTAATGGTCGCTTCAGTCGAAGAGTTCATATTAGACGTGTTAGAGTGTGATGGAGGTGTTATGTTATTGAAAGAAGGTAGAGAGTAAGGTGGTGGGACACTATGATAGTTAGTCATAGGAGATGATTGGAAAGGAGGAACACTACAAGGAGGAATGGAAGGGTTGAATGAATTGCCCCCTTGTGTCATGTTCATTTGTGGAGATGTAATAGGAACACTCATTGAAGGAATGAATGAAGAAGTTGGATTGAATGAAGGAAGAGGGTTGATTGAAGAAGAAGGATTGCCCCCATGACTAGTGATCATAGGAGGAATGTCTTGTATTGAAGTAGTCATTATGTTTGATGTAAAAGTAGGTATACTAGCATTAGGAGTTGTCAAAGGAATAGAATGATTAACTTGAGTAGGAGGTTGTGTATAACCTAAGGTTTCAGCACAACTTTTCATAGGCATCACATTCGAATCCACAATGTGTGCAATACCATGCAAAATATCAATTCCATTCTTATCACTTTGAACCATACGTTTTAGACCCTCAATTAATGAAAGAGCTTCACTATCGGGGTATTCTTGAGACATCCATTGTTGAAAATCATCAAATTGGTTATCCAATTTCGAAAGTTGTTCTACAGAAACCTCATGGAGAGCTTCTTCATCATTAAGAGGATTAGAGGAATTACCCATGTCCTTGTTAAAAAGGCCATTCAAATTAGGTTCCATCTCCTCGGTAACTACACCTTGGAAAGACTTAATTCTAAGGCTTCATCTAACGGGAATAGTGTAAGTAGGGCTTATCGTTGTAAAACTCATGCACTAAAGAAAGAGAGAAGATTTTGAATTTTAGAGGTAGCAAATTTCAATAAAATCAGCCAATCTCCTAGATTTAAGCTGTTAAATGCAATCAGGACAATCTCCCGAAATTTCGAAAAAAATGTCCGGGACCATGGCGAACGGAGTGCACACGGTCCTCGCAACTTTTTTCGAAATTTTCAGGGATGAAAGTTATGATGATTTTAAAGCTAATCTGAAAAAATTGAGTGATTTTACGATCTGTAGATAGGCCAAATTAAAGTTGCAATCTCAAAATTAAACCCTACCAAGATTGTTGAAAAATGTAAAATTTGAAGTTTGAAAAAGAGGGGGAAACTGAAATTTTGAATTTTATGATTTTAGAGGGAATACCAAAAGCAATGCAAGTTTCAAAATTTAAAATTTGAATCGATTTCATGCAAAATTCGAATTTGAAAGTGGAAATCAAGGTTGTTGCAATTAAACACTTAATTTCAAAAGTCACAAACTGCAAAAATTTGAATAAAACACTGAAATTTTGAATGATAGGTAACACACTTTTCAGATTTAGGACTGTAAGAAACACAATTTTGATACAAATTTCAATTTCAACAATTTTTGAATGATTAGAAGCCTCAATCCAAGCAATCACTAGACCAACTTTGACTTTAATTTTGAAAGTGTTAAAATTGATAAAATCAGCCAAAATTCTGGATTTTAGCAGAAAAATACAGTAAGATCTAGCTCCCGAAATTTCAGAAAAAATGTCGGGGACGATGGCGCTCGGGGTGCACACAGTCCTCGCAACTTTTTTCCAAATTTTCAGGGATGAGAGATATTGTGACTTTATTGCAGAATCCAAAGTTACAGCCGATTTGGAGGTGTTTTGATTAGTGAAATTATCAGTCAAAGGTTGAATCAAGGAGGTCTTAAAAGATCTAAAACAAGCATTAACAATTAAACATTTCACAAGTTTAATTACTAAAAAGAAAATTTTAGGGTTTTTTATGCAATCAACCTCTAAAATTTGCAAAAGATCAAACATGGAAATATAATTAGGAAAGCAAAATTTTCAGATCTAACCATGAATAATCAGAATGAGGATTTCCACGTCGGGTTCACCAAAATGTAAAGCGGAAAAATCGAACCCTAGTTGTTCTCCCCTCCCCAACTCCGAGGAGAGAGAAGGGAGAGTCACTAGGGTTGATGGTTTTCACTTAGGAGAGACTTTACATTCAAAAGAGGGGTTGAAACCCACAAGATCCAATCCCACGCAATGCAAGATCGGATTCTATATGAGTTTCAAGGGTTAAGACATCAAGGATACCCTCTTTTGTAAAGAATGTAGATAGAAAGATTGAACTAGGAATGCATGTAAAGTAGGAAAGATTCGCTTATAAATAGAGATAGGGATATTGGATGAACCTGCGGACCTGGAATTAGTAGTAAAATGTCAAGATGGTGTTGTTTTGCAAATTTGAGCGAAAGTTGACAGGACGAGGGCGCCCGACGTGCACACGGTCCTCCGAAAAATCCGCGAAACGAAGGGAGATCTGTTCGTCTCTGCACAAGGATTCCAGATCTTCAATTACAGTCACGTAACTGCAACCTACACATAGAAAAGAGAGGACGATTGGGGGGTTAGGGATGAGGGGTTTGCCTTTAGGTCAAACCCCAATTTTGGAATTAACCAAGAAATGAGAATGCTGTAAATGTAAATGTTTGTAATGTAAACAAGTACTCATACCTTGTTGTAAGAATGTTTGTATCCTTACATGCGAAGGTGTAATGTATGTAGTATGTTGTATGTTGTATGTGATCTCCTCTTCAATGGTTGAATCCTTGTCTTGAATGCAACACTTAGCCTTGAATGGAGACTTAGAATCCTCAATTGTTTGAAGAAATGCTTGAATGCTTGAATGTTTGAATATCGTTTCCGCCTTTTTTTTTCATCTTCCAAAATGGGAGAGGAAATGTAGGTTATATACTTGTCAATTAGGGCTGATAGACTGATTTTCCCGACCTTAGGCCGACCAGGAAATATTATTTTTCAATTTGCAAGCTTAAAGACCCGAAGCCCCATAAGAGACCGGGCCCAAAATAGGGCCAGGGCGCCCTAGTCCTGAAGGACCAGGGCACTGGGCGCCATGGTCCCACCTCCAGGGACAGCAAGGTGCAAGGAGGATCAGGCCAGGGTGCTGAAAAATGCAGTTTTTGATGTTATGAACAAGTTTCGGGGTCTCCATTCAGGTTTCGTGTTGCATCGCCATCGTGAAGACCAAAATGCAGTTGAAATTGCAAGTGTCGCAATTTTAGGATGCTACAACCACTGTCAATAGAAATAAGATAATCTCTCTTGCCTTTACCCTTATATTTATTATATTTGTCTCTCTTGTATTCATTTTCACCATTAGGGTAATTAGCTGCTATATGACCAATCTTATTGCAAGCAAAAAATTTCAACGGTAGCTTACCTCTGTATTTCTCAGTGCCTCTAAGCAGTCATTTTGCCAACAATACTTCAAGCTCCACTAAACTGTCTTCATCATCAACATCTCTGCTCAATCTAGATTCATCGCTATGGCTGGTATCTCTACTTCTTCTCACAGATGGGTTAGAGACAGAAGCTCTGAATGCAAATTCTGATTTTTGTATGCTACCATCATAGCCATTTAGTTCAAAAGTAGTAAGTTTGCCAATGATAGAGTCAAGAGTTACCTTTGTTTTGTCAATGGATTTTAGCTCTTGAATAGCTGCAACTCAGATAGCATAGACCGGTACAAGGGTTATCAGTACCTTATTGATCACTGTGACATCTTCCACTTTCCCTCCTACACTCTTTATTTCACCATCTATCTCTTTTATCCTTTGACCATACTGCTAGATATTATCACCTTAAGACATTCTCATGTCATCAAACTTTCCTCTTAAACTCTCCTCTTTAGCAATCATAACATGTTCATCACCGCTATAAATCTCTTCAAGTTTTTTCCATAATCCATATGCAGTTTCAAGACTATGAACATCTACATATACAACATCAAACAGGGAATTGATAATTGCCTCTAATGCTTGATTATTCTCTTACTGTTCTTTCTTCTGATCATCAGTCAGAGTTCTGCAGTATACTTATTTTCTACATGACCCCAACACTGACTTCCCAGAATCTTAATGTAAATCTTCATTCCATCACTCCATATCCTATAGTTATCTTTGTTGTAATTTAGATCTTATTTCTTCATCATGCTCTACAAGATATTTTCCTCAAGCTGTTAGGCTTTAAGTTAAAGAGGAACTGGCATAATCTAATACCAATTGATGGTATGATGAAAGAATAAGTATCCGGTAGATTAATGAGAGGGGGGGGGCGTTGAATCAGTAAACTGAAAAACTGATACAAACTCCCAAACTCAAAAATAAACTTATAAAGTAAAATTTCACTTATCAAGATCAATACTCACCATCAACTGGTTTGAATGTTATGACAACTTAACAGTAAACAACTTCAATCTTGTAAACATAAAAAATGCTTAATCATATATCAACATATTCATCTCTCAATGGTTCCAGTTATCATGCCTTATCAGAATAATTAAGTAGTTAATCAAATCAACAAATAAGATCATAACCACAAAGCATTCACCACTTGACACAAATATTTATACGTGGAAAACCCAAATAGGTAAAAACCATGGCGAGATGAGACTCACAAGGATAGCTATCCAAACTCTTTTGAAGTTCACCTTGTTAGGAGCCAAGCCTATTAAAGCTTTTACAATAAGTCCTGTTAAGAACTGATTCTGTTAGGAATCACCCGGTTAAGGGATTTACAAATATGCCTTGATGAAAAACACAATACCCTATTAGGAGTAACCTCGCTAGAGGATTTGAGAATCCAAACTAATGGACCACCTTGTGAGAGGATTCAGAAAGTAACCAAGCTTGTTAGAGCTTACCCGGTTAGGGGATTTCAATTTCTGTTGTAATTGTTAGAAAACAACAGGTTTTCTTGATCTTTTTGAATAGCACTACATTTGCTTGATCAAATCCTTCTTAACCTTCAATCTTCCTTTACTCAAACTACAAATCCATCCACCGGTTAGGCAACCACACACTCAATTGGTTTATGCCAATCTTGTCAACTTTTCCAACTCTTAACAAAACAATATCATTGACCTTAAGTACAAATCAACTAGGTCGGTAACACAACAAAAACCTAACTCTCATCGTCGAGATTACAAACAAGCTGGTACAATCTTGACCGTTAGAAATCATAACAATCTCTTCACATTAATCAAGAAAATTCCAATCGCTCTATGATCACCACTTCATCGGACTTGTAACTCATCATGCCCTATGCATTAGATGCAATCCACTTTTCTCCTTTCCAAGACAATAAACAAATGTGCCAAATCAATCTGAACTAATCCTCACACAATGATCACACGTGTCTCCTTCATTACCGCTCAACATTAGATCTTAAAACAACAAACTTGATCGGTTAGGGTTTAATAGAAAACAACTGGTAGGGTTTACCGGTTACATAACATAGAAAGGTTTAACCCTTTACACCGGTTCAACTTACAAACTACCATATATCGGTTTACAACATCTTCCTTAAAGTTTATAATACCGGCTACAAGATAATAGCAATAACAACAATAACATCAACAATATCATGAATACCATTCACCGGTTCAATTGACATCAATGACAACATATCATTAATGCAATCTATATGCAAAATGCCAACAATCTAAAAATGCCAACAGGCAATGTCTTTAAGAGGAAGTCTTATGAAAAAGAATGAAGATCTTATAAAGGAACTTGCTGATGCTAATGAAACACTTACAAAGTTTAACAAGAGCTCTACTATGCTTGATGAACAAATTCAATCACAGAGGATGAAAGGTGAGACACAAGGCTTGGGCTACACTACTTTTGAGAAAGGTGAGCCTTCCAGTACAAAGGAAAACACTGAAGAAGGTAAATCTATACCTAAGATCCAGAAATCCACGGTTAAGAAACCCTACAAACCAATATGCTTTAATTGTCATAATCCAAGACATTGTTGGTTCCCAAAACCATAGATTGGATAATCAAAAGGTTTGCAAAATCTTTCAACAACCCAATCAGCCTTGGCCAATGAACAGGGATGGTTTGGAACCAAGTCCCCCTGCACTTTAGGCTCCACTAAACCTAGACGGGTGTACCTATGTCTCCAAAGCAATGAAAGACTTCTTTATAGTGAATTTAAAGTTTATTAAGACAACCTTATGCAAAAATGGCAATGATTTCTTGCTATTGTACTTTATTGTGTGCTTTTATTTGAATGCTTCTTGAAATTGATAAAAGGAAATAAATGTAGTTGAATAATGTAAAATAGTGTTGTCAGGACTTAAGACGATTATGAAAGAGCAATGTTTATAAGAATCAGAATAATTGCTTTTCTCTCATGAGGACCTAATGCATAATTGAATTATTCTTCAAAAATTAACAATAGACTAGTGCCTCTATCTGACAATTAAAGAATAACTTTGTGGATAATAATCAACATCAAACTCAAGAGATAGTATTAGACCATCACTGTGAAGGTTTCATTATGTGTTGCATGAACAATAAAAACCCAATTCCATATTCAATACAACATCATGTGATGGCACATCGCAACAAATCGTAAAAGATTTATCAAGAGGACATATGATTTCATCAAACACAAAATTATCAATAATGATCTGAAGATAGAAACATGAAATCTTATATATTAACTTCTGGAATAATAAAGTATACAAAAGCTGCACTCATAGATATATCACTATACTTTGTCTGCATAGAATGGATTCCTCGTCCTATTAGACCTTTCTTAGCATAACAACCTATAGTCCCCACTAGCAGTATTCCCCCCCTATTTTACATATAAGAATGACTCCCTATAAGTATGTGAATCAAATGACACATATGAAAGGACACACCCTTTCATACACAGAAGGGAGTTATAGATAGTTGCATTCCAAAGGACACACCCTTTGGTTTTAGAAATAATTACAAATGAAACCTAAAATACATACTAAATAAAAACTTTAATAATGTGCCTTCTAATCTTCCACTTTAACAAAATTCCATTTCTGTTTATGAATTCCTCGACATTCCTCATCACCAAGTTTTGATAAAATATCCTGCACACAAACTAAACTAATGAGGTTCTTTAATTAAAATTTAATCTCACTCTACCTTCCATTAGGGTTAGCTTGGCATAATTAAGGTAAAATGACTTCTCTCTGATAAAGCATACATCATCCTAAAATATCAATGTAATAATCTTGTTTTGCTTGAGATATTTTATGGATGATAAATGATAATTAAGTTTCCTAAGTAAGAAATACTCCCTCTTAATATTTGCCCAAGAAATTTAATTTTCTGTACATATAGTGAAACATAATTAGACATTCATTCATTTCTCAATAAATAGAATTTACCCTTAGATATTAAATTTATTGATTAAGGGTAAAACATTTACAAAAGAACAAAAGAATATAATATTTAAAATCCAAGGTTATCCATATTTCCTTAGGGTAAAAAGAAACCTTCTCTAACAAAATACATTTTCTCTTTTAGTAAAATGCTTCTTTGTAATTATAATACTCATATTTTGAAAAAATAAGTTTTACCCTAACATATAATAAATTCAATAATTTTGGAGGGTAAAAATATTTATAAGAAAGAGATAATGTCCATAATGGCAACAAACATTTTAATGATCTTAAAAAATATTTGGTATATTTGTTTATAATTTATCAAAAGGAAAAGATGAAAAATATTGTCAAAATAAATTTATTTTCCAAAATGCTTTAATAATTTAAAACATTATATCTCAAAATATCAAAATACTATCTCTGTATAGGAAAACTCTCTAATCATCCTGCACAAAAAATAATATAGTAAGATATACTTATAAATCAGAAATCATTTTGTTAGGGATAAAATAATATATTATTTTTTAGTTCAGTCCCTACACAAAATAATTTATTACATAATTCTACCCTAAAGAAAATATATTTCACCTTCGCATATATATTAGTGTAAAATTATAAATGTCACCATGATACCATTGTGGTTTTTACAAATGAAAAGATTATTTTAAAAAATTGCAAAGAATTTTCAAATATAAAAACTTAAATACTTACTCATTTTGCAAAAATTAAAATAATAAAACCTCATTTGTTTCCATCGGAGTAGCTTACTCTATCGGGAAAGGCTATTCTAAGCCACCCCGATACCCGATGGATTAGGGTTAGGGCTGGGGGTGGCGGTTTGCAATAAGACTTCCATAGATACTCTGAATACAGTGAGCATTGAAATGGTTGAATAATACTCTTCATGTTGCTCTACTATAACTTCTCTTGTTGATATGTATTAAATTTCTCCAATTGATTTGTATCCAGCCTTTGACATTGTCCGAGCAGCCAATGCTTCAAATGCATTCTCAATTGTAGGATTATTGGACCTGCACATTATATTCTCCATTTTGAAAACACAATGCATAGTGTCTCAAGGAGGTAGAAGCACACCGTGCTGTTCTGTCATTATCCATAATACTTGCATCTTGAACTGCCAATGATCTATATGGATTACCTTTCAACTCCTCTGTAGAAGACCAAATTGGTTGGATACAACAAGTGCCTTGTGGAAATAAAATTCATTACTTCCTTTGCAATATATTTAGTCTCTTATTTAAAAGATCTAAATCATTTATTAAAATGACTCAATAAATATATTCGTCCCATCTAATATTGGCACCTTATTCCTTTTGAGATAAACTCGGTATTTCCTTTTGCAAACTGCTTCAAACTATGCAAAAAACTAAAAAAAATAAATATATCCCGATGCTCATTCTGGTGTAATTTCATTGCCGACTAACTAGGCATCCGATTACCACGAAACTTGGCCAAAAGTTATGATAATTTAAATAAAACATGGGTTTTATTTCAAATTTCAATTAGCTCACCAAATTTTGGTACTTGCTTTGTAAACTAGCTTGTTGGAGCTAGTCACAGGCAATATAAATTTTGAATTAATACATCAAATGACCTCTGATCTCTTTGAAAATTAAATTGGAAGCAATTGACAAAAATATTAGGTGGGTTGTCCTCCGATTGTTCAAAATTAAAAAAAAATTTGGACGCATTTTTATGTCAGGGTCAGTCAGGAAACAATTAAAAAGCATACCAGAACTTCTCCGATCCTTGCAAAATTGCCAAGGGTTATAATCCCATATACCAAAAAAACATTTCACCAACCGGTTTCTTGAGATCATTACTAAGTGCAAGTATTTTGATCACCAAAGTTGACAACTTTTCATTTCTGAAAATTTCACTGGCGTAAACATTTGAAAACTACCTTTGGTCTTGCATTCAAAAACATATCAGATGGGTTGATGAAGGTTTGAAACCTGAAACAACTTAATTTTCAAACATAGAATCACAAAAACCAATTCATCTGATAAGAAATCTATCAGGCCAAAAGATAATAAACTGCATAAAGAGCTCCTGACCAATGTTGTCATCCTGAGGACTTAACGGAAAAGAGTCATCAATGCTTGAATGACCTTTCAACTCATGATTTATACATTATATGAAAATGCACATAGATTAGCTTCAAGAGAAACAAGAACTGTTATCAAGAGGATCTACAATTTGGCATAGAACATAATTATGATATACAAAATGCATATGAACAATTAAATTGACATAATAGTGCTTAATAGAGAAGAAATTATGAAAAAAAGGCATACCTGGAATGATTTTGCCTTTGCAACCACATACATACCTGAAAATCGACCACCTTGTTCATGCACCAAACCTGGTTTCTTAGAGTTGGAAATGGAAGAACCTTCTTGATTATGATTGAACATAGAAATCTGCTTTTTGGCATGAATTTGGAACTCTAAAATTTTTAAATTTTAGGGTTCCAATAGACATACTACTAATGTTTGTAGATCTAATGCCTATCAAGGATACACACCTAGAACCTTTAATGGATATTGTTACACTTGCAACATGTATGGGCATAGACCTATTGAATGCAGGTATGGAGCAAATAATCTGACACCCCACATGAATCAGAGGTCTGGTGGAGATTGGCAAAGAACTTTTAATGACTGGAGATATGCAAATTGGTAGAGACCCTATGCTAACTGGTCTAGTCCCTATGAGATGGAAAAGAGAATGAATGTGATTTGCATAATCTGTCATAGCTATGGTCATGTAGCTATGAATTTCTGAAGAAGGACTGGTAGAGGCAATGCTGGACCCTGGAGAGCATCTGGTATGACATGTTTCCATTGTCACCAACCGAGACACCTTGCAAAGTTTTGTAGAGCTAAAATGAGTCAACCGATAAATCAATCTACTGACTAGAAAGGGAAGAAGAAATTTGATGTGGAAGAGACTAGAGTAGAGATGAACAAGCTCTGGAAAAAGAAGAGTGATGAGAAATCATTGAAATATCCTAATTCTTCACCTAGTGTGGAGAACTCATTACCAACAAACTAAGTTGTTAAAAGGCTTAGGGGGAGCTTAATGTTAGATCCATTTTCAGACCCCCCTATATGGTGTGTGGTAAGATAAATCTGTATATCTTGATGCATTATGATAATGGGAAGTGATTTTGTGATCAAACTGGTAGATTTGATGTAATATGAGAATCAGTAATATATTGAATGGTGTTTGAGGGTTTGTTTGTTTATACAACCGGGAATAGCATTTAATGTGATAGGTATTGAGCAAATTATATGACTTTTTGAATATCATTTGTCACTTTACATTCTTGAGAGCACTCGGAGAGAAAGAGAGAAGAGGAGCTTGTGTGAGTAGCATTTACTCCGATTAACAAAAGATTTGGAGTTATCTACTATCGGTAATCGGTGAAAGTGCATTCTCAGTGTTGAAACCCTAGTTGTGAAAGCATTGAAAAGTATTTATCTGACAAATCTTGTTATCTATTTCTAAGTCTGAATCTCTGAAGATGGATGCACCACATCTAGTAGACATTACAGTCAGGCCTCATCTAGAGTTTAAGAGGAACCCTTTTAAATCCATTGAAACCGATCTCATTGGAGCCCTATCCGAGGTCCCATATGGAGTTTTGCATGTAGAGGATATTAGATCACATATTCACTATAAGTTGGAAGATCTTGGAATTTTTTCTATATTTAATCAATATAGGGTAATGTGTGACAAGGATGGAGTATTGAAAGAATAGTATAGGAGGGTTACTAATAAAGGTTTTCACCATGAACTAAATTCTATTGATGATTTTGAAGATGATCTTGTGAGATATGTTTTGAGTTGTGTGCATAACTAGTTTATGTGGCTTGATCGACCACATAAGATCACCAAAGAAGCGATTCATGCAGTAACTGGATTATGTTCCACAGGTGAAGTTCCAATACTGAGATCAGTTCCTAAGAATGATGTTGTCGAGCTGAGCAAGTGACGATGGGATGGAAGAGCTATGACTATTAATGAGATTGATGATCCCGTAGTAAAATTTGCTTCAATGGTCATAGGATACCAGGTATATCATTCTAGTAGGATGGACATCATCCATGCAGTATCCATCCATATTGCTTACCGGATGTTCAAAGAAAATGTTTATTATGATTTTTCTGAGGCATTGAGAAGTCAATTGGTACTCAATCTTGAATCCATCAAGAAAGGCAAAAGACTAAAGTTTAAATTTGGACAATTGATTGTTGGATTGTTCTTCTATTTTCATAATTTCTTTCCTGGTGTCGGTGATGTTCAGTGGTCTAAGGACACACCAGCATTGTTACAGATGAATAACAACATCAGGATGTTAGGTAATGATTTTGGTAAGATTACTTAGGGTTATTTCAAATATTTTTAGAAAAAGATGCATGCAAGAGAAAGGAAACTAACACAGGTTGTCAATAGATATGAGGATACCATCTATTTTTTAGTTGACACAGACACATGTCAGATGGAGGAAGTTGATCCCAGTACAACTTGGGTGATGTGTATGGGCTACAAAGTTGAATAAGATCTTTTGGTTGCTTATGCTAAACACTTGTTAGCACAACCGGTAGATACTACTGCTGAGAGGTTTGGAACCTATAAAGAAAAATCTTTACTAGTGCACTCTGAGTTAACCAAACCAGTAATTGCTAAGAAAGTGAGAAAGGAAGTTGAAATGTTTGCTGAGCAACAAGGTTTTACCAAGGAGGCAATAGTAGAGGCTAGATAAAAATACGAAGCTAAACAAGCAAGAGTATCTAGTGCCCCAACCGGTATCAACACCGGTATGAAGACAAGAAGTGTTGAGGTTAAGAAGGAGAAACCTATAGAGGCAAAGAAGGAGAAACCTTCCAAGATATAATTCAAGAGAAAAGGTAAAGTGATTGAGCCCCTTGCACTTAAAGCACTAGTAACTACAGGGAAGAGGAAAAAAGAGAAAGCGAAGAAATTGACAATGGATGATGAAGAAGAAACCAAATCAGAAGGTGAGAAGAAAGTTCTAAGAGCTAGTGGAAAAAATTCAAAGGTTGTAGGAGAATCTACTGTCAAATCCATCAAGAAACTAATAACTAAACCTGCACCTTTTGAAAAGATGTTAATGCATATTAAGGAATATGGTGTTCTTAAGGGTTTGGATAAACTTAATGATAAGTTTAGTGAGGATGAACAAAGGCAGATAGAGGATGCATTTATTTTTATGATGAATAAATATAGTAAAGCCCTAATTGAATTACAAGGGAAGATTTTAAATTCTTTGTATGATAAGCTTGATGCTAGATGGTAGGCAACCATAAAAAAGGATAGACAATTTATTGAATTTATTCTTAAAAACTTGCAACCCGAAGCCACAAAGGAGGAGATAGATGAAATTATTGCAAAGGCTAAATCATCTTTTAGATCTCAGAAAAGGTTGACAAGACTGTTAATTGGTGATACCCTATTAATTCATATGGAAACTAAGCAGACATTGAAGAAGTTACTGGGTTTGATACCTGATGAGGAAGAAGAGCAACCAGAGAAGTTTAAAGCAGAAGATATTCTGGACAATGTTAATATCAGTGATTTTACAACTGATAAGATTGTTATGGGAAACCAACCAATAGATGAAGAAGAGAAGACAAAACCGGTAAATGTACTATTGGAAAATTGGAGGAATTGATTATGTGTTGCATTGATGTTCTATCATTGATGGCAACACCGACTGTTTTGGTTGTTTACTGGTTTCTGGTATGCTTCGATTTGTGGAATTGGTTTAGATCTATCATTCATGCTATTCAAATGTATATCACGATTAGTTGGTTTGGGATTTGATGACTTAGGAGCTATCATTTTCTCTAGTAAGCCTTTTGATCACCCATAAGGGTTCTACTGATAGAGCTTTGTTGAAGATATTTTGATGCATGTGATAAGTGGTGTTGGCGAGGCTTCTAGATGACTTTTGGGATGTTGGTTATCGTGTTCATGTTCTTATTGATCGGTGGCATTGGATTTGGGTCTGGACCTAATGCTATCTTATTCGGCTAAGTTATGGACCGATTTATGTAATGTGTTGGTGGATGATCCTGATGCGTTTCTGGTTGGATATATTGATTGGATTATATTGTTTTGGCCTTAGGCCGACTTGGTTGATCATTGGATTGTGGGTTTATGTTATGAATTTATCGTATTATCTTTTAGGTGGCTGACCTAATTGCTTAGCTCTTGGGTTTATAAATATGATGTAAGATCTCTTTGTAGACACTAATACATTTGGCCTAAAATTCTGACTGAGGTTTCCGATGGAGAAGGTATATTGTGATCAAATTTGATTTTTTTTTGAAAAAAGGCCTGATTTCGTCAAAATTCCAACAATAATGCAACATTTGGTTTTGACGAAGAAGGAATTGGCAATGACATTTGGGGTTTTTAAGAAAAAGTGCCCGCGTTCGTCAAAATTCCAACAACCGCGTGCATTACTTCAAAAAAAAAAAAAAGACTAAGTCATTTCATAAATCCTGCATCTTTGTCCCATCAACTTCTACCATTACTTCGTCCCGCCTCTACCATTACAAAATCCCACCTCTGTAGGGAACCAGCCATGGAATGAAGTGGTGCTGCAGGAGTAGCTATACCAGGATACCAGGCGATGGGAAAATTTCCAGCTTCATGGTAGGAATTTTGTTAAGTTTTTGTGTTTTCCATCTGTTTAGGGGCATTTTCAAGTCTAGGCATTATTTAATGTAATAAGGACATGTTTTGGGCCCATTTGTAAGCCATTTGGCATTTTGCTAGGGGTGTATGGGTTTAGGATTTAAATAGCAAGGCTTTCTATAGTTCCCGACCCACAGTGGGATCAAACACTTCTTATTCCGACCCCAACTCACCCAATCCATTGCTTTCCCACCTTCCTAGCCCAAATCGTAGCATTTCAGGATGGGATCGATCGTAGCCCCATCCCCTCCCTTGTGTTTGCTAGTCATTGCTGGCCGCAACCCTTCCCACCTCCCTTGCTTTCCCCCCAATCTCTAATCGGTGGGCACGGAGGGGAGTTGATGTTGTTGATTAAGCCATTGATCTGGCACTAGCATATCCCATCTGGAACCACCTAACAAGTAGCAGATTCATCTCCATACCCGGTCGAGAGACTAAATCCTTGTTTATAAGTATATAATGTTTAAACCAACATTAGAAAACTGTTTCCCAGTCTGGTGTTTGTAGAACAGTTAAGTAATTGCTTGTTTTTTGCTTCTTATTCCCTCCAAATCAATTGGGGATGTGGGTTGGAGGAATTGAATAGTTGAGTAAATATGCCTCTTGCTCGCGTGTCTACCATGCGAAGTGGCCTGAACGTGGTGGAGTGTAGGCAAGAAGAATGTACATTATCATTCTCATGGTCATTTGCAGGAACGGGCTGCGGGTAGAAGAAGCACACACGTGGTAGGGCAGCATATCTATGTTCTTGTTGTGAGAGTGCATATGAATGAGAGTTGTGTGAGAATGAGTTCGGGATTGGAGATTGAAGTTTGATAGATTGTAGAGTTGTTGTGTCAGTCTGAATTTTCTGCTCAACAACACCATGTCATCCTAGTAGGTTCCCCTGTTCATTTTCCCTCACATCTCATTGTGTGTTTCAGTCCTCTTGAAGCCTCCCCATCAAGTGGTTCCTCCCATGTTGATTCCGGCGAAAGAATTCGGATCGATTACACGCTCAAGAAACCGTTGAACAATCCTACAGTCATGTATTAATTAAACACCGCATTTTAAATAATGAACAATATAGTTAGCCTAAAACATATTAACACTACTTTCCATATTTAAAATATATCCTAATTAAGGAGAGGGTTGACCTAAACCTGCGTGATTAAGTGCCATTATGTAAAATATATCCTAATTATGGATGCTGGTATAGATGGTTGTGACAGAAAAACCCTGCTGCAGAACAGCGAGAGAACTGTGTAATGATCGAGTGCTATTTTTTGTCAATGTTTTGGAAGGGAGCATAAGTGTACTATTAGGAAGGTGGTATAAAATGGAAGCTAAGAGGTATAAGGTTATGAGGTGTGGGTTAGGATAAGATAGGGAGGTAAGTGATGAAGGATGTAATGGTGAAAGAGTAAGTTAGGATATGTTAGGGGTTTGGAAGGTAGGAAAGTGAATGGGGGGAGATAAAAAGATGTGAAGGATGGAATGGGGTTAGGTAGGTGAAGTAAAAGTAAGTGTGTATGAGGTTAAGGTTCAAGATAGGATGTAGGAAAGTGGAGGAGGTTAAGATAGGGGATATGAAAGGTAGATGGAAGGTAATAATGATAGGAAATGAGGTAAAGGTTATAAGGTGTGGGTTAGAAAATAGGGTGTAGGAAATGGAAGGAAGGGTCATATCACTTTGAGAGTTTTCACCAAGATGAGTAGCCTGAGTATGGACCTCAAATCTTACAAGCCATGAAGATCCACTTGTAGTAGAGGAGCATATACTTGCATCTTGGGAGCTTATTAGGAGTTCACCTTGAATTTGGGAAATACACATAGAGGAGATAGAATATTGATCAATACACATTACCTAGCCTCATCATGCATAAATACAAGAGGTATAGACTATAGCAAGCACATATCATGAGCCAAAGGATCATATTCAAGAGTTGCTTCATCTCCAATCCTCTACATTTTTAAGATCCACAAATGGGGTTGAGGATAAGTATTGGTTACTTAGCTTGGACTTATGCTTTGGGTTGCATCTATATGTGAGTAACTTAAAGGCATAATTTTCAATGCAATTTTTGAGAGGACTTGATTCCACCTTGTGGTACTGGGAGGATAAAATGCACCAACTCACATTGGAAACCCTCTCCAGATACCATTTTGGAGTGCTTCAAAGTGTGTTCTATTTCAAAATATTTTTGACAGAGATGCATAGATGAGTCTCACAATTTACATAATAAGGTTTCATAGTGGCTCAACATGAGAGTTAGTTTTTGGAGTTCTTGTAGTTTGTAGATTACATTCAAGACAAGTTACTTGTCAATTAATTCATTAGGGGTGGAAAGACCAAAATTTCAGTTTTCCTACACATGGCCAATCCAAATGAGTTTAGGGTTGCTATGGCAAAGTCTCTTATGGAAAAGGAGGTACATGGGAGGACACAAGAGGCATGCGAGAAGTTTGTAACCAGCTATGGCAAAGTCTCTCATTTTAGGCATGAGAGACTATAAGGCTATCAAGCTAGGTCTTCTATGACTCAACAACCTTTTAGGGGAGAATTTAGTGTTTTCAATAATTAGGATCTTTTAATTATGGTGGGACCTAGCCAACATAGGGTTATATGAGAGGCACATGTTATGTATATGTTAGTATCAGACAAAGAGTGCCCACATGATTTTAGAGTAGGTGGACACCATCCTAGGATTTCAAAGTAGATAGTTGACATGTGGGTCTTTACCCTCCCAACCACTCAACATATCCCACCATGGGTCTTTACCCTCCCAAACAAACAAAGGTCAAAGGAAGATTCACTGCTGCAACACTCACTTTTTGTGATAGTCTCAAGCACTTAGGACAGTCACTCCTTTCATGGCCATTCTTCTTCACACAAAACTCTCTAACATTAATTATGATGATAGTGTACCTCCTTAAACCTTCCACCAAGACCTAACTCAATACCAAACTCTTTCCCAATCTCGCTAATGGACTAATTAACTCAACTCACTATGAAATTGCGATGGTCAATGCAAGGTTTAGGACAGTAGTAATTAGGATCTTATAATTATTGTGGGGCCTAGCCAAAATAGGGTTATATGAGACAGGGGTAAGTTCAATAGTGATTTGTCCTTCAATTCTTGATGAATGCTTCAGTGCCTGTTCACTTGGAATTGAATTGATTTTATAATTAAGAGATCACTTGAATTGTAGGTAAACCCCTTCAAATGATAGGGTGGGCTTCCTTTTATACCTAATATATGTCTTGAAAGCATTTTATCCTGATGGATTTAAATTAAAGTACTTTCTCTTCTATCTGGTATTGGTGGAGCAGAGGTTGCATTGCACCGACCTGACTTGCCACCTATCAAGGGAGCAAAGGTATTGTGTTGCATTGCATTGCAGAGGTTGTTTGACATGTTTGGAAAATGTGGGAGTATAGACAAAGGGCATGAACTGTTTGGTCAGATGCCTCAAAGAAATGCGGTCTAATGAAATGATATGATTGCAGGATATGTACAAACAATGTTTGTTGAAATGGATTTACAAAATTCCAATGAAATCTGATTGGTGGGTATAAAGTCGAACCCTACAATGGCCAACAGCCTTTACCCTCTACAATCTTTGCCAGCATTCTTCCAGTCTGTGCGAAAATGAGAGCTTGACAACATTCTTTCACTTTTAGCTAGCTAAATTTTTCAAGAATTTTATCTCTAGATTTAATATTTCTTTTCTTGCATGTATCTATTAATTTTGAGATAACAGATCTTGCCTTGATGAATTGATCCTAGTTTAGCCCTTTAACCCTGATTAATTTATTTAGAGTGTTTAGTTCCATTTTAATCCTTTCTTTTACAATTAAATATTATTAAAAATTTATATTATTATTCCAAATTTTGTGGATATTTAGGACTACAAATTTTTTACTAGAGCATGCATCTTGGTACTTCTTACTTTTAGAAGCTCACTCCTCTAATGTTTGATAAGATAGATATGAATGATTGACCTTAAACTACATGTTTTTAAAGATGAAGGTGCATTCGGGGTTTAGATGATCTTCCATGACCAAGTCAAAGGAAGGTGATATAAACCTATTTTAAAAATTATATTATCATTATACTCAAGCCATTTGGAAAATATAAAAAAATATATCCAATCTCTTAACTATTTTTCTCAAACCTAGCATTTTGTTTGCCCATGTGAGTGCTCCATTCCTAGAACTAATAAATAAAGAGTGTATTCATGTAGATAAATGAATTAAAATCAATTTGTGATAGTAAACATTCACATAGCATGTATAATTAATTTATTTATGATGGACTTTTAAATGTAATAAATTATCTCCTATAGTTATCTCCTAAAGGTGGGGCAATTAGGTCCATATATGATGAAAATCAAAATAAATAGTTTGAAGATAATATTAGTTACCTAAAGGATATTCCACTTGATTATTTGGTATATCATAACTATTTTGACAAATTTTTGAAACCATTAGAGGTACCTTTTGCTTCTGTAGATGAGGCATTCATTCATGTTGAAGTTGTGATAGCTTATTTGCCTCTTTATAGACAAAAAATTATCCATACAAATTATCATATATACTTGTAACCTCCATCCCAAACCACCTATGTAGTCAAACATGGGAACACTATTTGAATTCAATTGCTAAAGGTGATTGTCTTTTTAACGGAAATAGATGGGAAGGGATGTCAAGGGAAGGAATGGGCCCACAACACACCTAAGCAGTCAAAGCTTAGTGTGTGTTGTTTAAGGTTGGCCCCTTAAGACATCATAACTGATTGGCTCTTCACTCCTAAGACCTTCAAAAGTCTTTAGTGGCTTCATTGAGTCCTTTGGTCTTCCAAATGCACCTGCACCAACTTGAATTCTCCTTCAATGCTTGATTGCCTATTCACTTGGAATTGAATTGATTTTATAATTAAGAGATCACTTGAATTGTAGGTAGACCCCTTCAAATGACAGGGTAGGCTTCCTTTTATACCTAATATATGTCTTGAAAGCATTTTATCTCGATGATTTTAAATTAAAGTACTTTCTCTTTTATCTGGTATTGGTGGAGCAGAGGTTGCATTGCATCATCCTAGGATACATATTTCCGCAGATACAACACAAGTTAAATGTATCCCAGGTCGATGCAAAGCAACCTCTTCTCCAGAGATCACCAGAAAATAGAGAAAGCACTTTGATTTAATGCCATCAGGATAAAAGTCTTTAATCAAGACAAATAAATGGTATGCAACTGGATCTATTTGGAATGCATTACCCAAACACCACAATTGATCAGTCACCTTTGAAAAGAAAGTGGTATGATGAAATATTTAGGCATAAAATAGATGAAATGCACTCCATACTACTGCTGCATAATATTTTGGTCGATGATATTTTTAAAATAGTAAAGGAAGGTGTATGGAACAACCAAATTCTTATCATTATAAACAATGAATATTTTAAGATCCTTTTATGATGTGTAAGTTGAGAATATTTTATGAAAGGTCCCTAAATGAATACACTTTAAACTGATTTTAGCAATGACTATTAGATGTAGACAAAATGAATTCTTTTTGGATTAGGATGGTACACAAAATCTACTATCAAAGGGTTTCTTTGGAAAGTATATGATTTAAAACTAAGGAAATGCAATTATTTACAAGTTTTAACCTTCTTAGATGCAAAATCCCTTATTTAGCCTCTCACAAACCCTTAAAAGTAGGGTTTCTCATATACCCCTCTTCCAAACACTATACCATCCAAATGATGATGGATTCACCTTTCATTTGAAATGTCTAAACACTGTCAACCATAAAATGTGCCCCTCCTTAAGGCAAATTTACTACTATTGCTCCTTAGCAAGTAATTTCTCCACTCTTACATTCGCCATAATGGACCTTAAGACATCATAATTGATTGGCTCTTCACTCCTAAGACCTTAAAAAGTCTTTAATGGCTTCATTGAGTCCTTTGGTCTTCCAAATGCACCTGCACCAACTTGAATTCTCCTTCAATGCTTGATTGCTTGTTCACTTGGAATTGAATTGATTTTATAATTAAGAGATCACTTGAATTGTAGGTAGATCCCTTCAAATGACAGGGTAGGCTTCCTTTTATACCTAATATATGTCTTGAAAGCATTTTATTCTGATGGCATTAAATTAAAGTACTTTGTCTTCTATCTGGAATTGGTGGAGCAGAGGTTGCATTGCATCGACCTATGAAATATATTTCTGCAGATACAACACAAGTTAAATGTATCCCAAGTCGATGCAAAGCAACCTCTGCTCCAGAGATCACCAGAAAATAGAGAAAGAACTTTAATTTAATGCCATCAGGATAAATAATCTTGAAAGAATTGCATATGAAGGGCACTATTAGAAAAGAACTTTAATTTAATGCCATCACGATAGAAGGCTTTCAAAATAGATAAAATTTGAGTTTGATTGTTATCATTTACTTTGCCAAATTCTTCATACGTAACTCCTAAATCAATTTACTACTCACAAGACTTTTATTATGTCTCAAATATAGGGAAACGAAAGGCTTCAAATAGAAAAATTGTACATGCAACTAAATCCATTAACTAATCAGAAGAACAAAATTAAGAAACGGTTTGATCAACTGAGAGATGTTGTAGACTTGCAACTCACCAGCTACTTAGTTTTTGCAGGTAAGAATTTTTTTTGTTTTGGTTTTGGTGTTTGTAGGGAGACATTTACAAATTTATATCTATTTTCACTATTTAATGGTTTATGGGTTTGTAATGGTAATTTAATGTTCTTTTATATTTTTGTATATATTCTTTATAATAGCCTATTATATTGATTTGTTCTATTAAGGATAATGGTGTGGGTCAGATGGCTTTGCCATTAGTGCATGAAAGCATTGAACGAGTTCTACTTTTAAAAATTACATGAAACATTTTTAATTTATTTGATTCAGTGTTATTTGCAAAAAATGATTATCAATGATGTTTCCTTTCTCCAAGAATTGTCTAGGATCTTTCCGTCAGATAATATGTAACATCGAATGACTAAATCTTTTCATTACAAATGCTTTTTTTATTTAATTATTATCTGAGCGGGAATTAAAATTTATATATGTACAAAAGTAGAACATACAAGCTGAAGAGTCATGTGCAAGCAAATTTCATAAAAGAAAGCAAGCAGACATTATCTTGAATGACATGGAAACAAGCTCATCAGCTGTCTAGAAGAGAGCAATTGGAGAAAAGTAGAGGAAAGTGTTAAAGGGTGATAAATAGATAGAGAGTATGCAATACAAACAAATAATGTCTAGAGTGTGTGATGTGACGTCTCTAATCTATGTCCGGAGGGACTAACTGATTTTGGAGTTCCTACGAAGCCTATTGGGCCACGCTTTGGAGGAAATCAATGTGTTCATTCAAGGAGCACCTTTTTTCTATTATGAGAATGATGCTTTTGCATCGAAGGATATTTGGAAGTCAATATCCAAAAATTTCTATAGTGTGGAACCAGAGTTGGCAGACTCGAAGTAATTTTCAGCTTTAAGAAGACCAAGAGGTTATGTACACAATCTCCCAATAGAAGGGCGATTTCAAGCATTACTTCTCCCCCCCATGACTATTCAGGAAGAACTTCCTCAGACAAAGGACTATTAGCCTCCATGGGATCAAAGAAAAAAATTGAAGCATAGACTCTAGACGATGTGGTGGTGTCCTTCGTGAAGAACTATGCATTATAATTGAAAATTCATGAGGGAAACTGCAAGATAGTGAAGAGAAATACAATCTTGAAAAGTGGGAAGAATGGATCTTGGTTTGGGTGGGGCCAAGTCAGGTGGCTCCTCTATAGGTTGACGAGGTAAAAATAATATTAGGATTTGAAAAAGATCACAGTTGTGGAACTTCATGTGCGAGTGATCGATTGTGGTGTTTGGGTAATGCATTCAAAATAGATACAGTTGCATTCCAAATGGGTAATGTCTTGATTAAAGACTTTTATCTTGATGGCATGCAACTGTATCTATTTGGAATGCATTACGTAAATACCACAATCGATCACTCGCACATGAAGTTCCACAAGTGTGATCTTTTTCAAATCCTAATATGATTTCTATCTCATCAACCTCTAGAGGAGCCACCTGACTTGGCCCCACCCAAACCAAGATCCATTCTTCCCACTTTTCAAGATTGTATTTCTCTTCACTATCTTGTAGTTTCCCTTGTGAATTTTCAATTATAGTGCAGAGTTCTTCACGAAGGACACCACCACATCGTCTAGAGTCTATGCTTCAATTTTTTTCTTTGATCCCATGGAGGCCAATAGTCCTTTGTTTGAGGAAGTGCTTCCTGAATAGTCTTGGGGGGGAGAGGTAATGCTTGAAATCGCCCTTCTATTGGGAGATTGTGTACATAACCTCTTGGTCTTCTGAAAGCTGAAAATTACTTCAAGTCCGCCAGCTCTAGTTCCACACTATAGAAATTTTTGGATATTGACTTCCAAATATCCTTTGGTGCAAAAGCATCATTCTCATAATAGAAAAAAGGTGCTCCTTGCATGAACACATTGATTTCCTTCAAAGCATGGCCCAATAGGTTTCGCAGGAACTCCAAAACCAATTAGTCCCTCCGGACATAAATTAGAGACGTCACATCACACACTCCAGACATTGTTTGTATTGCATACTCTCTATCTATTTATCACCCTTTAACACTTTCCTCTGCTTTTCTCCAATTGCTCTCTTCAAGGTAATTGATGAGCTTGTTTCCATTTCATTCAAGATAATGCCTGCTTGCTTTTTTTTACGAAATTTGCTTGCACATGACTCTTCAGCTTGTATGTTCTGCTTCCGTACAGATATAAATTTTAATTCACACTCAGATAATAATTAAATAAAAAAAGCATTTGTAAAGAAAAGATTTAGTCATTCGATGTTACATATTATCTGATAGAAAGACCCTAGAGAATTCTTGGAGAAAGGAAACATCATTGATAATCATTTTTTACAAATAACACTGAATCAAATAAATTAAAAATGTTTCATGTAATTTTTAAAAGTAGAACTCGTTCAATGCTTTCATGCACCGACGACAAAGCCGTTTGACCCACATCATCTCTTGCTGTCGGAATTCCGATGACAACTAATGAAACGTCCGACAAGGATGCTGTATATCCGACGTTACTTCCATGTCGGACGGTCATCGAGGAGCAATCATAACATCTGTCAGAAATCCGATCGAAATCCGCCGATATTTGTGTTGAGGGGTGCAAATATAGCCACCGTCAGAGGAGTTCATAACATCGTCGGACTACCAATGGAAATGGCATCGTTGGCAAGCCCAACGACGAGTTTTTGATGGTAAAGTTGGTCAGAAGTCTGACGTTTGGTCATCGTAAATCTGACAATTAGCCGTCGAAAATTAGGCCCAAATGTAATAGTGAGATCATGGGTTTTTGGGATAGAGGTTTATCTGTGTATGAATAAGGTTGTAATCATATGCAGAGGTTTTTTGTCGATCATAGGTGATCGAATTGGGTTGGTGAAAGAGGTTTAAGACCTCTGGTACTGAGCTTAACCAGAACTGTATTCGAGCACAGGAGATGCTATTCTTGCAGTTCACTTTTCTTTTCAGATTGTAGTCTGGATTTATTTTGTTGTCAGTGAGGATCCTTTTATGATGAGAAGTGCACACTAGGATGTTGGCCTTCCTGCATGTGCAGGCCCCTCTTTATGTAATCACATACTTACCGCATAAGTATTATCTGACTCTGGGTAGGTTTCCTACTGTGGTTTTTCTCTTTATTGGGTTTTCCACATACAAATATTGGTGTTATATTTTGTGGATGGTTGGTAAATGTTCTGTGGATTATATTTGTGCTTAACAGTTATATCTACTATTCTGGTAATAAGATTTTAATGCTTAAAGTTCTATAATCTGTCAACAATTGATTCACCCCCCTCTCAGTTGTTCATCGGTTATCTAAGCTGTCTAACAATTGGTATCAGAGTTTGGTCCTCTCTGTAGAAGCTTAACCACTTGAGGAAGATTCTCTGACATCTAATAGTTCAAGTTTATCAAGTTCATCTGTAGCTGTTTTTTGGAGAGAAATTCCTAGGCTTGATGGAATAAATTACAGAGTGTGGAAGATTCAGATGGAAACTCATCTGAGATGTCTTGGCAAGGAGATTTGGGAGATCACTACAAAAGGATATATACCTCATAATCCGACATCTGGAAATCCTCCTCCGATAGGCTTGGATAAGGACATTAAAAATGATTGTAGAGCTAGAGAAGCCCTTTTGTGTGCACTTTCTGATTAGAAAATTATGGGACTAACCTACAAATCAACTGCAAAGGCTATATGGGATAAATTGGAGACTCTGAATCAAGGTGACCCAATTGTTAAAATCACTAAACTTGATGGTTACCAGGTGAGATATGAGAACCTGAATATGGAAGAATATGAAAGGATTACTGCTTTTATGGAGAGAATTAATGAAACTGTTCTGGGAATTCAGTGTTGTGGTGGATCTTTGAGCGAAGATGAAATAGTTTCTAAAGTATTGAGAGCTTTGCCACTGGCTTATAAGATGAAGGCTACTACAATTAATGAGTTGAGAACAATGGCAAAAAATTCTGTTAGTAGAGATACCTTGGTTGGGAAGTTATCTGCTTTTGAGCTTGAGGATTTTGGTTCTTCTAGAGTTGCAAAATCTAAACCTGCTTTTCATGCATCTACATCATCTACCGATAAGAGTGATTGGAAAGCCTTATATGATAAGGGACTAGAGGAAATGAAGAAAGAAGATGAAGAGTTTGAGAAACTTGAAGCCCTATTTGCTATAAGTGTTAAAATGTGGCGACTGATTAGCAAAGTACTGTACACTCAACATGTATCCTCGTTGGGGTCCGGGGCCAGGCCAACATTGTAATAAAACCCTAAAAAGGTCAACTTTGTTTGTTGCCCTAAAAACGCATGTTATAAGCGGCTAGGATGCTTAAGGCATTGTAAGGTTGATGTACTGTTTTTGCTGGATAATAAGAAAGATTGGATGACTGTGTATGGTGGACATAACTCATTCTGGGTGAACCACATTAAATCTCTATGTTATCTATGTCCTGTTTTATTTTCTTTATCTTTTGTATTTAAATCTGCATATAATTGTTAGTTCATATTTGCTTCAGATCTGGTTGAAACCCTAACAATTGGTATCAGAGCGAGGTTTTCTGTAAATTGGCAGGACTTTCAGATTTGGGTGGGAGAAATGGAGGATTCCAAATTCAAGGTCAAAAAGTTTAACGACTAGAATTATCAGTTATGGAAAATGCAGATGGAGGATTACCTGTATCAAAAGGATTTGTGGCGGCCATTAGAAGGAAAGGCAAAGAAACCGACCACAATGTCAAATGAAGAGTGGGACATTTTAGATAGAAAGGCATTGGGATCCATTCGATTGTGCCTTGAACCGTCTATAGCATTCAATATAACAGAAGCAAAAATGGCTGTAGATTTGATGACAACATTGGCTAAGTTGTATGAGAAACCCTCGGCTTCAAATAAGGTATTTCTTATGAAGCGTTTGTTTAATTTGAAAATTAGTGAGGGAGGATCTATAGCGGAGCACTTAAATGAATTTAATACAATTACCAGTCAATTGTCTTCGGTAAAAATTACCTTTGCAGAAGAGGTTAGGGCTCTCTTGATTTTATGTTCTTTGCCAGAAAGCTGGAATAGCTTGGTTATGGCTATAAGTAACTCTGTCTCTAGTAAAAATACTTTGGTATTTGATGATATTGTTGGTGTTATCCTAAGCGAGGAAATGCGAAGGAAAAACATAGGTGAGACTTCAACATCATCAGGTAGTGTTTTGAATGTAGAGAATAGAGGAAGATCAAAGGAACGAGGAAAAGGCCTTGGGAATGAGAAGTCGTGAGGGAAGTCAAAGAAAGGACGCTCTCAATCTAGAGAAAAGAAAGATTGCAGGTATTGTGGAAAGCCTGGTCATCTAAAGAAAGATTGTTGGTCTCAGAAAAACAAAGAAGGAGACAAAAATGAAAATGACAGTAAGGAAGCTAATATTGCAAGTAATACTTTACAAGATGCTTTAATCTTATGTTTGGATAATGTTAATGATTTCTGGGTAATAGATTCTGAGGCTTCATTTCATGCTACACCTCATAGAAAATATTTTCTAGATTATGTTCAAGGTGATTTTGGACAGGTATATTTGGGTGATGATGAGTCCTATCAAATTGTTGGAAAAGGAAAGATAAAGATCAAGTTGCAGAATGGTAATGACTGGTTTCTGCAGGAGGTAAGACATGTTCCTAATTTAAGAAGAAATTTAATTTCTGCAGGGCAACTAGGTAGTGAAGGTTGCATAGTTACCTTCTCAGACAGTATGTGGAAAGTCACTAAAGGATCATTAGTAGTAGCTAAAGGTGCGAAGGTAGGCACATTAGATCTATATACTGGTAACACTTACTCTACCTTAGCTGCTACAGATAAAGTTACTGCAGGGACAACAACAATAAATGTTGCAAGAATAGATTCGATAATGTGGCACTATAGGCTTGGGCACATGAGTGAGAAAGGGATGAAAATCCTTCACTCTAAAAATCTATTGCCAGGACTAAAGAAGATTGATTTAGAGTTATGTGAAAACTATGTTTATGGTAAACAGAAAAGAGTCAGATTTCTCAAGGTTGGGAAAGAGAAGAAGAGTGAGAAGTTAGAGCTTGTACATTCAAATGTATGGGGACCGGCTCAGGTATCATCTCTTGGTGTCTCTTGTTATTATGTTATTTTTATTGATGACTCAACAAGAAAAACATGGGTATATTTCCTAAAACAAAAATCAGATGTTTTTGAAACTTTTAAGAAATGGAAAGCTTTGGTTGAGAATGAGACAAGAAAAAAGTTGAAGTGTCTTAGATCGGATAATGGAGGTGAGTATTGCAGCAAAGCATTTGAAGATTACTGCTCCTTAAATGGGATTCAAAAGCAGAAGACAGTTTCAGGACCTCCACAGGAAAATGGTGTGTCAGAGAGAATGATAAGGACAATCATGGAATGTGCGAGGAGCATGAGATTGCATGCTGGATTGCCCTTACATTTTTGGGCAGATGCTGTACATACTAATGTCTATTTGATAAATACAGGACCTTCAACCCCTTTGGATGGTGGTATTCCAGAGGAGGCATGGATTGGTAAAAAGGTAAATTATTTTTTTCTAAAAACTTTTGGTTGCGAAGCTTTTGTCCATGTTGATAAAGAAAACAGAACCAAGCTTGATGTTAAATCTCAGAAATGTACCTTCATTGGATATGGGATAGATGAATATGGCTATCAGTTATGGGATTTTGAAAATAAGAAAATAATTAGAAGTAGAGATGTTATATTCAATGAGAAGGTTATGTATAAAGAACAGATGCAGGAAAAGAAGCATGAACAGGACAAACAAGAATATGTGGTGTTGGATGAGATTCCTGAAAATGAAATGCCACAGGTACTTGATGCTCAGTAACAACAGATTGTCCCACAAACTCCTGCAAGTGTTAGATGTTCTACGAGGACAAGTAGACCCCCTGAAAGAATTTCTTCTTCTTTGTATTCTATTTTATTAAAGGATTCTGGTGAACCAGAAGAATATGAAGAAGCAATGCAGGTAGATGCCAAACAATAGTGGGAGCTAGGCATGAAAGAGGAGATGGACTCCTTGATGAAAAATAAGACTTGGGACTTAGTCCCTTTACCTGCAGAAAAAAGAGCCTTGCCTAACAAATGGGTTTATTGGCTAAAGGAGGAGGAAGGAGGTCAGAAAAGATATAAGGCCAGACTTGTGGTAAAAGGTTTTGCACAGAAAAAGGGTATAGATTATGATGAAATATTTTCTCCAGTTGCAAAAATGACTTCAATTAGAACTATACTTAGTCTTGTGGCTGCAGATGATTTACATCTTGAACAATTAGATGTCAAAATAGCTTTTCTCCATGGAGATTTGGAGGAGGAAATTTACATGTTGCAACCATAGGGATATGAGGTCAAAGGTAAGGAGAACTTGGTGTGCAGGTTGAAGAAAAGTCTGTATGGCCTAAAGCAAGCACCCCGACAATGGTATTTAAAATTTGATAGTTTCATGGCTGAACACGGTTATCATAGATGTCATTCTGATCATTGTGTATATTTTAAGAGATTTGATAATGGCAGTTACATTATCCTGTTGCTTTATGTTGATGACATGCTTGTTGTTGGGTCTAACATGCAACATATAAATGATCTTAAACATAAATTAGCCAAGTCATTTGCTATGAAGGATTTGGGTGCACCTAAGAAAATTCTCGGTATGAGGATTACACGGGACAGGAAAAATAGAACCTTGAATTTGCCCCAAAGTGAGTATATAAAGAAGGTGTTGAAAAGATTTAACATGCAGTATGCAAAAGCAGTTAGTACACCTTTGGCTAGTCATTTCAAATTGACTAAGGAGATGTGCCCGAAGGCACAGGAAGAGGTTAATAAAATGTCTAACATCCCCTATTCATCAGTTGTTGGCAGTCTGATGTATGCAATGGTATGCACAAGGCCAGATATTGCACATGCAGTGAGAGTTGTGAGCAGGTTTATGAGTAATCCAGGTATGGAACATTGGAATGCTGTGAAATGGATTCTTCGATATTTGAAAGGAACTACTACGAAGGCATTATGTTTCAAAGGATCTAATGCTGCTCTGAGTGGTTTTGTTGACTTTGATCTAGCGGGTGATATTGATTCACGGAGGAGTACTACAGGGTATGTTTTTACTATAGGGAGAACTGCAGTCAATTGGATTTCTAGGCTGCAAAAGGTTGTTGCACTTTCAACCACTGAAGCTGAGTATGCTACTGCTACAGAAGCCAGCAAGGAGATGATTTGGTTGCAATGTTTTCTGGAGGAATTGGGCTAGACGCAAGAGGATAGCCCATTATATACTAATAGCCAGAGTGCCATTCATCTTGCAAAGAACTCTGCTTTTCATTCAAGGACAAAGCACATTCAACTCAGGTACCACTTCATCCGAACTGTTTTGGAGGAGGGTCAATTACGGCTTGAGAAGATTCACACAAGTGAGAATCCTACTGATATGTTCACGAAGGCAGTTCCACAGGAGAAGCTGATTTCTTCATCAGTTTCTGTTGGTCTTCTTGATTGATAATTGTGGAATTTATACCAGTTGAGTCCTAGTGTTTTATCTAGCGGATGTTGCATGTATAGTGGTGTTGTGTAGTATCAGTCTCCAAGTGGGATATTGTTCGGTGTGGAACCTGATCAGTCTTCAAGTGGGAGATTGTTAAAATGTGGTGACTGATCAGCAAAGTACTGTACAGTCAGCATGTATCCTCATCGGGTCAGGGGCCGAGCTAGGCCCCGAGCAGGGGTTCGGGGGTGGCAGCCCCCGAGAAAAGTGGGGGTTTGGGGGCGGGAGCCCCCGAGAAATTTTTTTTTGCCATTTTTCGTTGATGAAAACCGACATTGTAATAAAACCCTAAAAAGACCGACTTTGTTTGTTGCCCTAAAAATGCATGTTATAAGCGGCTGGGATGCTTAAGGTATTGTAAGGTTGATGTACTGTTTTTGCTGGATAATAAGAAAGATTGGACGACTGTGTATGGTGGACGTAACCCATTCTGGGTGAACCATGTTAAATCTCTTTGTTATCTGTGTCTTGTTTTATTTTCTTTATCTTTTGTATTTAAATCTGCATATAATTGTTAGTTCATATTTGCTTCGGATCTGGTTGAAACCCTAACAATAAGAGTACCTAAAGGTCCGACAAGAAGTAAGTATGAAGGAAAATCACCTTTTAAATGTTTCACATGTAATAAGATAGGTCATTTTGCATCTAGATGTCCTAAAAGGAATTCAAGATTTGAGGAAAGAGCTAGAAGATATTTTAGGCCTAACCATGATTATCAGAACAAGCATAAGTACAAGAAGAATACAGATAAATCATGCTACTATGCGGATGAGGAAGGTGTGACTAATTTTGTTGATGAACTGACACAAGATTTAGCTAGTGGATCCGACAATGGAAAGGAATGGGCATTCTTGGCTATCAAGGAAGATGATTCGGTACTTGAAGAAAAGGCCCTTGCTGCTAAAGTTGAAGACAAGGATGAATGGGTGATCGACAGTGGATATTCACATCATATGACTGGAGATAAAATCAAGTTTCTATCTTTGCAAGAATTTGATGGCAGTCTGGTTAGATTTGGAGATGACAAAACATGCATGATCAACAGAAAATGGATAATATCATTGGATTGTAAAAATGATACTGATAATGTTTATTATGTTGAAGGTTTAAGGAATAATCTTTTGAGTGTAGGATAGTTGGTGGATAAGGGATTTCAATTACAGTTCAAGGATGGAAAAAGAAAGATTATCAACAGATCTGAATTGGAGATTGCAACCAGTACTCAGACTAAACTTTCATTTGAACTCTAGTAAGAAGACATGTTTGATTGCTACCGACCTAATTGTTGTCTATAAGGTCGATGAATTTTGTTATTGTAGCTGTTGGAAAAAGTTGTGTTTTGTATCCGGGTGTTGGAGATTAGATACTTGCCAAACCAGAGTGAGGAATCTGCAGAGTGTGATTACAAAAGAGAGGAACTGAAAAGGATCTGCCTTAGCAAGAAGTACTGTTATCATATCAAAGTATTACCTGTTGTCTTCTAACCATTTCAACAGAAGGTAAATCCCTTGACTGGGTAGCTTTAACAAGCTTTGTTGTAATTCCTCTAACTAGGTGGCTCAAGTTCACTGAGTTATTTAAATCCTCTAGAGAGGTAACTCTTAACAGGGTTTCAACCTTTAATAGGGTATATAGCCATCCCTTAACTAGGTGATCCCTAATAGGATCGGTTCCTAACAGAACCTTATTGTAAAGTCTTTAACCAGACTAGGCTCCTAACAGAGTGGACTTCAAAAGAGTTAACAAACAAGATTGTGGGTATTCATCCCCACCGTGGTTTTTCCCATTTGGGTTTCCATGTGAAAAATCTATGTTATGGGTTGTGAGTTTTTCATGTGATGATTGTGTGATTCTGATTAAGTTAGTTATGCATGCAGTGTTAAATGGTTGTGGTATTATTGATACAACTCATGTATGGTTATATCGGTGAAGTAGCCATCAAGATTTGAGATCTGTTGAATTCTATCTGAAGTATTTTTGTTTAAATAGTTTATTTGTCTAAAGTATCTATGTTTAATCATTATTTCTATGGTTAAGCACAGTGGTGAAAGAACCGGTTACCTATGTTTTGATCTATCAGTATATCTGAGCAAGTTTTTGTGTGTACCGATTCACCCCCCCTCTCAACACCGGTTAGGATCCTAGTAGCTCATCCTTATTCATCAATTGGTATTAGATCTCATCTAGGTCCTCGGTGATATAAGCTTAACTGCTTGAGGCAAAAGATCATGTTTTAATGATGAGGAGGGAAGGTCCTAAGTTCAACAGGGACAACTTTACAATATGGAAGGATAGGGTGAAGATATATATCAGGAGTTTGGGTGCACAACATTGGAGCTATGTTGAGAATGCCTATGTGATCCCCACTGGCACTCTAACCGATGATCAAAAAAGAGAGATACAAGAAAAATGGCCAAGTCATGGAAGCCCTCATTAGCAGCCTGTCCAATGAAGAGTTCATTGATGTACAAAATAAAGACAATCCTAAAGAAGTATGGGAAAAACTGGAATCCATTTATGGCGGCGATGAACATGTCAAGCAGGCTAAGGAAGAAAGCCTTGGAGGAAAGTTTGAAGATATGAGGATTGTTGAAGGAGATACCATTCAACACTATGGCATAAGAATCAAGATAGTGGTTGGAGAGATCAAGAGCACTAGTGGAACAATTAATGATGCCACTGTTGTCAGTAAAGTTCTGAGATCACTTTTACCGATCTATGCAATCAGGGTTGTCGCTATTCAGGAGCTAAGGTCTATTGACAAAACCAAGGTATCTTTAGAATCTATTATTGCAAAGTTGACTGCATATGAATTGAATAGATATGATGGTAGTGTTCAGAAGACAGAGTCAGCCTTTAGAGCGTCTATTTCCTCCACACTGACCAAGAAAGGAAAAGTGGTTAGTACCAGTTATGAACCCAGGCCAAGCAGAGATATGGACGATGAAGAGATTCTGATGGAGTTTGAATCTCTTCTTTCCAAGAGACTTCCAAAAGGTACCGGAAAATATAGAGGTAAGCTTCCTCTAAAGTTTTTTTCTTGCAATAAGATAGGACATATAGCTATTAATTATCCTAACAATGATAATAAGGATAAACCGGAGAGGTTTAGGAAATATAAAGGAGCGAGTAGGATAATTGTCTTGTTGTAAATGATGAAGGTGCTACTGATGAGGAATCTGAGGATAAAGAGAATGAGGAAATAGTGTTTGTGGTTGTCAAGGAAGAGTTGTCTGACCAAAAAGATCTTGTCTCATATATTGACAACTCTAACGAGTGGATCATTGATAGCAAGTGTTTTCACCACATGACCGGTGACCGGAGAAAGTTTCTCTCTCTTGAAGAATATGATGGTGGTGTTGTCCGGTTTGGCAAGGATGCACCTTGCATGGTAAAAGGAAAAGGATCCATCTCACTGAATGGAAAGAGCAGTGTGGATGACGTCTACTTGGTGGAAGGCCTTAAGCATAATCTGTTGAGTTTTGCTCAATTGAATGACAAAGGACTTATTCTGGAATTCAAAGGTGGAGTCTACAGAATAATTGGAAAGAGTGGTGAACTTATTGCCACTGGTAAGCAGACTAGAGGGAACCTATTTTAGCTGAATGCCAAGATTAGTCAGTGCCTACTGGAAAAATTTGATGACATTTGGATATGGCATAAGAGGCTTTATCATATGAATTTTGACAATATTGTAAAGGCTAGTAAGATCAAGGCAGTAAGAGGATTGCCTTTGCTAAACAAACCGGAGAATTCCTTGTGCAGAGAACATCAATTTGGGAAGATGTCTTCCTCAACATTCAAAGGTAAGTCTTTTTCCTCGGAGAACTTACTTGATCTAGTGCACACCAATCTGTGTGGTTCGATGAAAACTAGAAGCATTCAGGGAGATCGGTACTTCATGATTCTTACCAATGATTGCTCAAGAATGATGTGGGTCACATTCTTGAAAGAAAAATCTGAGGCATTTGGAAAGTTCAAATCCTTTAGAGAATTGGTAGAGAAGGAGAGCGGTAGAAGGATAAAATGTCTAAGGAGAAATCAGGGAGGTGAATTCACTTATGATGATTTCAACAAGTACTACGAGGAGAATGGGATTAAGAGGCAATTATCTGCCCCAAGGACACCACAGCAGATTGACATAGTAGAAAAAAATAACAAGACTATGGTTGAAGCAGCCAGAACTATGTTGATCCAAGGAAATGTTTCTCACACATTTTGGAGGGAAGCAGTGAGCACTACAGTCTATACCATGAACCGGGTACTCATTAAGAAAGGTAAAGACAAAAATCCTTATGAGTACTGGAACGGGAGAACTCCTAATGTGAGTTATTTCAAAGTGTTTGGGAGTAAATGCTATATCAGGAGAGGTGAGCACCTGAGTAAATTTGATGCTAAGTGTGATGAAGGAATATTTATGGGATATTCCACTAAAAGAAAAGCTCTCAAGTGCTACAATAGTAGGACTCAAAAGATTGTTGAGAGTATCAATGTCAGGGTTGATGAATCCCCTGAGAAGCCTAAGGAAGTCGACAGTAAGGAAACAAAAGATGAACTGGGCTTAGCCTTCTGGGAACCGGTTAAGAAAGAAACAAGTGTCAAACACTGCAAAGACCTCAGTGCTTCTATACCGGTAGAAGCTTTAGCAGGTGAAGAAGAAGATGAAGCGGAAAAAGAAGAGGAAAAAGAAGTTGAACCAGCTATGGTGATTCCTAGGTATGTAAGACTGAATCATGATCCAAAGCAGATCATAGGTGACAAAGATGCAGGAATACTTACAAGAAGAAAAATCGAAGAAAATTCTTGCATGATTTCAGAATTTGAGCCTAAGACCACTAGAGAGGCACTTACTGATGAAGACTGGATAAAGGCAATGGAAGAGGAGTTGGACCAGATAGAGAAGAATGCAACATGGTCCTTGTTACCCATACCAGAACATAAGAATGTCATAGGTACCAAATGGGTCTTCAGGAATACGCTGACTGAAGAAGGCACATTGGTAAGGAACAAGGCAATACTTGTATGCAAGGGATATGCTCAGGAAGAAGGAGAAGACTATGGAAAAACCTTTGCCCCAATGGCTAGATTGGAAGGTGTCTAAATGCTACTTGCATTTGCAGAATTCAAGGGATTTAAGGTATACCAAATGGATGTGAAGTCTTCCTTCCTGAATGGAATCCTGGAGAAAGAAGTGTATATTGAGAAACTAGATGGGTTTGATTTGTCAGAAGATAGTGACATGGTGTGCAGATTACACAAGGCCCTGTATGGATTGAAACAAACACTAAGGGCATGGTATGAACAAGTACACTCTCATCTTGTGAAGATAGGATTTCAGAGAACAAGTGAGGACAACAACATCTACCTGAAATATGAAGGTGGTCAGATTCTAATATGTGAAGTATTTGTAGATGATATAATCTTCAGTGGAGATGATGATATGAGTCATGCATTTGCAGATAAGATGAAAAAGGAGTTTGAGAAGTCTCTAATTGGAGAGATAAATTTTTTCATTGGTCTATAGATTCATCAGATGAAAGAGGGTATCTTCATTACCTAGTCCAAGTATATCAAAGAGGTATTGAAGACCTTTGACATGGAGGAAAGAAAACTAGTTGGAACGCCGATGGTGACTGACTACAAACTAACAAAGGAGGATGATACAACGTTGGTGGATGAGAAGGAGTACCGGTCGATGATCGGTACGCTGCACTATGTGGTGCATAGAAGACCGGATATTGCTCATGCAGTGGGCATAGTGGCTCATTTTTAGAAAAGTCCAAGAGAATCCCACTTGGTTGCGGTAAAGGGGATTCTTAGATATCTAAAAGGGATAGTTGATCATGGATTGTGGTATCCATACAATGGTGACTTTGATCTCAAAGTGTTTAGCGATGTAGATTAGGCAAGTAATGTGGACGACTAGAAGAGAACATTCGGTGGAGCATTCTTCCTTGGTGGAAGACTAGTCTCATGGACAAGCAAGAAGCAGAGTTGTATTTCCCAGTCTATAGCTGAAGCGGAGTATGTGGCAGCATTTATGAACTGAACTCAGGTAATATGGATGAAGCATGTATTGGATGGCTTCAAAGTGCCTATATCTAAACTAGTGAGTATTTTCCATGATAATACTAGTGCAATAAATATTTCTAAAACTCCGGTATTGCATGCTAGGACAAAGCATATTGAGATCAAGTATCATTTATTGAGAGAAAAGGTTCAGAATAAAGAGGTTGTATTAGAACATGTTTCCATTAAGGAACAACTAGCAGACATATTCACTAAGCCCTTACCGAAGACTACATTTACCTATTTGAGAGGTGAATTAGGGGTTCTACCCCTTCATGAAGTAAATTAAAGTAGTGTGCTCCACATCAGTTAGGTACTACAGTGTCAGATCTTACAAGATTGATGTGTTGAAGGATGCTACTCCATAGGGGGAGTAGCATAATGGAGACCGGAAGCTTGTGCCTCCACTTTGGCATTGTTGTCAAAGGGGGAGAAGATATCTAATGATGAAGATATATGGTGGAGATGATATATGTGTGAGAAGTGATTGTGCAATGCGCACACTGACCAGTCTAGGTGGTGGTGGTGATCTTTTTTTTAGTTGAACTGGTATATGTTATTGAGCATGGTGCAGATACTGAGCAATGATATAGTGAGTATTGCCATCAATGCCAAAGGGGAATATTGTTGGCATATAATGAAGCGGTGATAATGTATGTTATCATTGATGTCAATAAGTGCTCAAGTAGGTGAACCGGTATGCACCGGTATGGAGATTGGAAGCGGTTACGGTCAACCGAGATGGAGTGGACCGGTGTCAGGGTTCACTAAGTATGACTACCAGTTGTTAGTCTCAGAACAGCTCTAGCATTTCTGGTTTGGCTTGTGTGGTGCAACCGATGATGCTTTATGATGAGTTAGTTAAGAACAAGGATAAGGATCAAGATGCCATGTCCGTTGTGTGCATGTGAAGGATTTCTTGAGGATCTTGCACGTGAAGATTGAATGTATTGAATGTCTACCTCGAGAATGTGTGTTTTTCTTAGCAGAATGTGAAGAGTGCATGATGGATTATTGATTTTTAGATGCGGGGAGGATTGGACGACGTATAATAACTTTAGATCTATTTTAGATCATTTTATTTTATGTAATGTATTTGACGGTCAGGATTCGATTGCCTATAATTGTAAACCTAAAATGTCTAGGGTTTAGGGTTTATGCTACCGACCTACTTGTTATCTATAAGGTCGATGAGTTTTGTTATTGTAGCTGTTGGAAAAATTTGTGTTTTGTAGCCGGGTGTTGGAGATTATATACTTGCCAAACCAGAGTGAGGAATCTACAGAGTGTGATTGTAGAAGAGAGGAACTAAAAAGGATATTCCTTAGCAAGAAGTGTCGTTATCAGATTAGAGTCTTACTTGTTGTCTTCTAACCATTTCAACAAAAGGTAAATCCCTTGACCGGGTAGCTTTAATAGGGTTTGTTGTAATTCCTCTAACCAGGTGGCTCAAGTTCATTGAGTTATTTAGATCCTCTAGCGAGGTAACTCTTAACAGGGTTTCAACCTTTAACATGGTATATAGCCATCCCTTAATCAAGTGATCCCTAACAGGATCAGTTCCTAACATAACCTTATTGTAAAGTCTTTAACCGGACTAGGATCCTAACAGAGCGGACTTCAAAAGAGTTCACAAACAAGCTTGTGGGTATTCATCCCCATCGTGGTTTTTTCCATTTGGGTTTCCACATGAAAGATCTATGTGTTATGGGTTGTGAGTTTTTCATGTGATGATTGTGTGATTCTGATTAAGTTAGTTATGCATGCAGTGTTAAATGGTTGTGGTATTATTGATACAACTCATGCATGGTTATATCGATGAAGTAGCCATCAAGATTTGAGATCTGTTGAATGTTGTCTGAAGTATTTTTGTTTAACCGGTTTCGCTATCTAAAGTATCTATGTTTAACCTGTATTTCTATGGTTAAGATCAGTGGAGAAAGAAATCAATTACCTGTGCTTTGATCTGTCAATATATCTGAGCAAGTTTTTGTGTGTATTGATTCACCCCCCTCTCAGTACCGGTTAGGATCCTAGTTGTTCATAATTATTCATCATGGAGAATTCACATATGGTGAATTTAAAAGTGATTGTGAGAAGAATGGGATAAGGAGACAATTATCTGCACCCTGGACACCTTAGTAGAATGAAGTTGTGGAAAGGAAGAACAAAACTATCTTGGATGTGGCTAGAACTATGATGGTGGAAGCTAATATGCCTCATATCTATTGGAGAGAAGTTGTGAGCATGATGGTATACACATTCAATAGAGTTCATATCAAAGGAGACATCGGTAAGATACCTTATGAGTTATGGTTTGGTCATACACCTACAATTAAGTATATCCAAATCTTTGGTAGTAAATTATATATCAAAAGAGATAATTCCATTGGAAAGTTTGATCCTAGATGTGATGAAGGGATATTTATTAGTTATTCTAATGAAAGAAAAACATATAGATGTTATAAAAAAAGATTACTAAGAATTATGGAGAGCACTAATGTCAAGGTGGATGAGCTGAACAAAATTTAAATCAAAACTTATGAGAGAGAACCAATAGTGGAAATGATCATAACTGAACTAGTAGCACTTACATCGGAACAAAATGTTGAACCAGTTACTCCAGAAGTATCAAAAAATTCAATAGTAACTGAGGATCAGAGTAGAGGAACAAAAAAACCAGAAGACTGCTGAGTATGTTAGGTTAAATCATTTAGAAGATTAGATCATTGGAGACAAGAATAAAGGAGTGATGGCAAGAAGGTTGGCAACTGATGAGGTATGTTTAATTTCTCAAATTGAACCGGCATCAGTAATTGAAGCATGTAAAGATGAATGTTGGATGAAAGCTATGGAAGAGGAATTAGATCAGATAGAAAAGAATAATACATGGACTTTAGTTCCCCGACCTAAAAATAAGAATGTTATTGGGACTAAATGGGTTTTTAGGAATAAAATAAATGAAGATGGACAAGTTGTGAGGAATAAGTCTAGATTGGTTTGTAAAGGATATTCTCGGAAGAAAGGAATTGATTATGATGAGACTTTTTCTCGGGTAGCTAGGATTGAAGCTGTGAGATTATTTCTTATTTATGCTACCCATAAGAACTACAAGGTTTATCAAATGGATGTTAAGTGTGCATTTCTGAATGGAGATCTTGAAGAGGAAGTTTACCTTGAGCAGCTTGATAGATTTTCACTTTCAGATGACAAAAACATAGTTGCAAGTTAAGGAAATTTTTATATGGATTGAAACAAGCCCCGAGAGCTTGGTATGCAAGATTGGATAAATATCTTTTGAAGCTTGGTTTCACTAAAGGTAATGCAGATAGTAATTTATATTATAAGATCACTGATGATGACATATTGATTGTTGAAGTCTTTGTTGATGATATCATTTTTGGAGGTGAGGATAAGTTATGTATGGAATTCTCTGATAATATGAAGAATGAATTTGAGATGTCTATGATTGGGGAGATGAATTATTTCTTAGGTTTTCAAATTACTCAGACTAATAAAGGTATTTTGATGCAGAGCCCTTTTTACACACCTAAGGACAAGTCTAATAGGTTTATTTTTTACCTCTCCAATGACCACAAGGATCCTACAAGGAAGGGCTTCCCACCTTATGGGTAGAACTACTCACAAACCACTATACTAGTATCTACTCAAGATGAGTAAAAGGCTTCAACTTCTCTATTGCACCACTCCATGACTCCTAAACTTGGGGGATTTGGAATTTATCCATTCATTCTTGCTAAGGAATATTCCAAACATTATTTTTAGGCTTTGTCTTCAATACCTTATACGTCCTTTGGAAACCTACCCCTTAGGGTAGTAGCCCTATTTAGCGAGAGATTTGGCCTTAACTCCAAACTATTACATACAACCTGGACAAATACTTTCCTTTTCAGATACCCTTTTGGGAGTTACTTTCATCCCCAAAATTGTTTGGCAAGATCTACACTTTAATTGTCTAAACCCCTTGGAAGCGTCAAGACCTAATTAGGGCGATTAGGCCTATTTTACAAAGCAACCATAATTTATTCATTCCAAAATGAAAACAAAACTACATGGTCATGTGGGGGATGGTAAATAACTTCTAATTCTAGGGTTGCACGTCTGGAATCCACCGCTACTAGGTTTTAGGGTGACTGTCCTAATTTTGCATGAGGTAGTCACATGGAGATGCCTACCTAGATTTGTCTCTTACTCCTCAAAACCATGTCTTCCCTAAAAGAACCCTTGAAAATACTATAATACATAGGCCAATACATCACTCCAACAAAGGAATAAACTTCTAGGTGAAAGGAATGCAAGATATGGCCATTTTTGGCTAAAACCCTAGCCAAACCCTTACTTTCCGGGTAACAGAAATTTGAAGGGTTATCCTTACTCACAAAAGTCCAGGACCTCAAACCACCACCAAATCAAAGGTGATTCAACCCTCTAACTACTCCTTGAATTTTTTTGTCCAATTCAATCTATACAAGGACGTACAATCTCTGCAAACTCAGAATTTATGAGAAAACTCAGTTTATTCAGTTTTATTTGCTTCCAAACTTCAAACCACAATCTATCTGACCTTGGGAATCATTTACAAAAGGTTTATATCCATCTCCAATGGTTGGAAACCAAATTTTGAAGAGGTTGGAGCCATTGAGAGGCTTACAACAACCCAACTTTAAAAAGTTTCACTTTTGCTCTCAAAAGTTGTATTTTGACACAAAAGTTGTCAAACACCACGAGCTTTAGAGCCACACAACTTGGATCAACCAAACACCATTAAGATACCCAAAAAAATTATCAAGCACCAAAACAAACATCCTACTACCCCTATTGACCAAATTGTCCAAATTGTCTTATCAAGATGCCTAATTTATGACATTGGTTTACATGGTGGGGTCTTTATTGAATAAATGAAAAGTTCACACACAAAAGATATTCCCAATGACCCTAAGATCCTAGTATTCATCATTAGTTGCATGATTATCTTATTGAAGAGGTGCCCCTGCACCATACTCCTCGGGAGAAGAGATCTCAAGACCACTTGAGATAAGAGTTTGGAGGTTTGCACTATGGTTGGAAATGTGTTTATCTGTCATCCAAACAACTTTAGACTCTGTTTGCCCTGCCAAGCCACCAAATACTCAACGTACTCCTTGTTAATTGTTCTATTTGTGACTCTAGTGCCTAGAACCTTGCTCAATCTTGGTGAATCATGCCTCAAAATGTCATTGTCTATTGCAATCTGCATTGGTTCCTCCACTTCATGTCCATTTCCTTTGAAAGGTGTAAGATCACACACATTGAAAATGGGTGATAATCCAAGATCAGGAGGAAGTTGGATTTCATAGGCATTCTGTCCACATTTCTTTAAAATATGACATGGTCCAATCTTCCTCTGCATGAGCTTGGTGTGCTTACCCTTTGGGAGTCTCTCCTTCTTCAAATGTACCCATACCAAGTCCCCAATACTAAACTGTACATCCCTCTTTTTCTTGTCAGCATAAGCCTTATACTTCTCTATAAATTGTTGGAGATGAGACTTCACTTGGTCATGTACCTCCTTGATGGCTGATGCAAAAGCTTCACCATCTGCACTAATGGGCTCTTCCTTGGGAAAATCCCTCAACTCTAATACACCCCTTGGGTGGATGCCATACACAATTTGGAAAAGAGACTTCCTAGTGCTTCTATTTATGGTGTCATTGTATGAGAACTCTGCCTGTGATAGTATGTTGTCCCATTTTTCTCCATGTTGTCTAGTTGAACATCTTAATAGGTTCCCCAAGGACCTATTGACAACTTCAGTTTGTCCATCTGTTTGGGGATGGTAGGCTGATGAGAAAGCTAGGTTGGTACCCAACTTATTCCAAAGGGTCCTCCAAAAGTGTCCTAAAAACTTCACATCCCTATCTAAAACTATGTTTAGAGGCAACCCATGTATCCAGACTATCTCTTTGAAAAACAAGTCTGCAACATATGAGGCATCACAAGAGGTTTTACATGGCAAGAAGTGAGCCATTTTGGTAAATCTATCCACCACTACAAAGACACTATCAAATCCCCTCCTTGTCCTAGGCAAACCCAACACAAAGTCTATGGTTATGCTCTCCCATGGCCTAGAAGGAATGGGTAAGGGTTGGTACAAGCCTGCATTGGTGGATTTTCCCTTGGATTTTTGACAGATTACACATGTCTCCACAAACTTCCTTACATCTGCCTGCAACTTAGGTCAGTAGTAATGTCTTTTCAAAAGGTCAAGGGTCTTGTCAAGACCAAAATGACCTGCCATTTCTCCACAATGCTTCTCCCTAATGATATTCAATCTCATTGAACACTTAGGAATGCATAATTGTCCACACTTGAATAGGAATCCCTCTTGGACCAAAAACTCAGAAAATTCAACATGATACCTCTCACCAAAAGACTCACATACCTTGTAGATCTCTCCAAAATATTCATCAGCATTATACATGTTCTTCAAGGAGTCAATACCAACACTTTCCATCTTGATTTGGTTGATGGTTAAGACCCTCTTTCTCAAAGAATCTGCCACTTTGTTCTTGACCCCCTTCTTGTGCTTGAGGTTGAAGGTGAAGGCTTGTAGGGTCTCTACCCACTTCATGTGCTCGTGGTTGAACTTCTCTTGACTGTTTATAAAACTGAGTGCCTAATTATCAGTGAACACTATAAACTCTTTATGCAATAAATAGTGCCTCTGCTTCTTCAATGACTGAACCAAAGCATACATCTCCAAATCATAGGATGAGTATTTCCTCTTGGCATCATTTAGTTTTCAATAAAAAAGGCAATTGGCCTTCCTTCTTGACTGAGTACTACTCCAATAGCCATGTGGCTTGCATCACATTCTACCTGGAATATCTTGTTGAAGTCTGGTAGGGAAAGGATTGGTTGTTCTACAACTTTCTTCTTCAAAGTTTCAAAAGAGTCATCTGCCTCCTTGGTCCAACTGAACCTGCACTTTTGTTGTCCCTTTATGGTGTCAAGCATTAGTGCACAAACATGACTAAATCCCCTTATAAACTTACTATAAAAATTTTCTAAGCCATGGAAACTCCGGACATCATTCATAGTTTTAGGTGTAGGCCAAGACAATATAGCACTTACCTTCTCCTGGTCCATTTTCAACTCACCTTGTGAGATTACAAAGCCCAAGTAGATGATCTCTTCCTGTACGAACAAACACTTATCCAAATTTATCATTAGTTGCTCTTCATGTAACCTTTTGAGGACCATACCTATATGTTTGAGGTGCTCTTCCCTTGAGTGGCTAAAGATCAAGATATCATCAAGGTATACTATCACAAACTTGCCTATGAAATCCACCAAGACCTCATTCATCAACCTCATAAAGGTACTAGGCGCATTGGACAACCCAAATGGCATGACCTTCCACTCTTAAAACCCCTCATTGGTTTTAAAAGTTGTTTTCCATTCATCCCCTAGCCTTATTCTAATATGATGGTATCCACTCTTTAGATCCATTTTGGTGAAATATTTTGCACTCCCCAAGCAATCAAGTAAATCTTCTATCCTAGGGATTGGAAACCTATACCTTATGGTTATCTTGTTGATGGCCCTTGAGTCTGTAATAGCCTTTAAGTGCCTTCTTTCTTGGGTGCAAGGACAACATGTACTGCACATGGGCTTAGACTTTTGCCAATTAGGCTTGATTCTAGAAACTCCTCAATTTGTCTTGCCATCTCTGCATTTTGATCTGGGTTCAGCTTGTATGCTACCTTATTTGGTAGGGTAGATCCAAGGAGAAGATCTATGCGATGACTTATGTCTCTCACTAGTGTCAGGGATCTTGGCATTCCATCAGAGATGATGCATTTGTACTTGTCAAGTAACTATCTGACTGCAGGGTCTATGTGCCTTTGTCCTTCTTCTTTCTTCTTTGCAAACTGCTCCTTCCTTGTCACCTTGGACTTGGGAATGAGGGCATAGCAGACTGCATCCTTCTCTGCCATCTCCTTCATGAACTGATCCCCTTCTATCAACAATACTTTGGCATCCTTCCCCTTAGGTTCCATCTCATTCTCCATCAGGGTAAAATCTCTATCACCTTACCATCCTTGGTGATTGAATAGGTGTTTCTAACACCATCATGATAAGCATTCAAATCAAACTGCCAAGGCCTCCCAAATAGGAGATGATATGCATCCATCTTGGCTATATCAAATAGCAGTTTGTCCTTGTATGATCCAATCTGAAACTCTACCCATGCCTGCTCTTCTACCACTGCTTGTTGACCTTGGGTGAGTCGTGAGAGCTTGTAGGGGTAAGGATGTGGCAACCTTCTCAACTTAAGCTTCTCTATCATTTCAAGTGACACAAATTTTTTTGATACACCCGGAGTCTATCAAGACCTTGCACACCTTTCCTCCTGCCTTGCAGGTAGTGTTGAAAAGAGACTTTCTTTGTGGGGAATCCTTGTCAGGTACATTCATGGTGCTTACTTCTCTCCTCATCATCAGAGCCTCTCCTCTTTAAGGGTATCCATAGCTATCAAGAGCATTAACACTTTGATAGGTGTTTTCACTTGCCACACTTTGGCAATCAGATTCCTGCACTAAATTGCTCCTCCTTTCTCCCATGGAGCTTGTATCCTTCTTCGGACACCTATTGGCCATGTGCCCTTCTTGGTTGCAGTAGTAGAATCTAGGAGGTCATCTGCCTTGGGATCTTCCTCTAGAGAATGACCTTCTACCCCTAAAGTTCCCTCTTTGATTGTAGCCTCCTCCTTGGTTATAATTTCTCTCTCCTCTGGTGCATTCTTGATTAGACTCACCTTGGTATCCAAAACCACTTCCTTTGCCTCTGAAAGGACTTCTTCCCTCTCTTTGATGTCTCCCTTTGTCTCTGCTATTTTGTTCCTGCCTTCTCTTTAGCTTCTCCTGCACCTTGAGTGCCAACTGAAAGCACTTTTGCACTGTCTCTGGGGTGTGGAGGTTCAAGTCTTGTTGGATGGAAAATCTCAATCCATTGAGATATCTCACCACCTTCTCATCTTCACTCGCCTTTACCTTGGTCTTCACACACAACTTCATGAAATCCTCTGTGTAGGAACTCACGTCCATCTCCTTCTGCTTCAATTTATGTCTTCTCTTATGCAATTAGACATTATAGTCCACTGGGACATAGGTTTCCTTCACCAAAGCCATCATCTTCTTCCAAGTAGCCACTTTTCTCTTTCCCTCTTTCACTGTCACATCTTGGATGGAATTCCACCAAGTTAGTGCAACCCCTTTCATTTTGGATTGGGCCATCTTCACCCTTTGGTGTTATGGTATGTCTTCACTCTAAAAGAAATTGTCCAAGGAGTCTATCCACTCCATCACTGTATCAGGCTCCATCTTGCCTGCAAACACTTGCAGATCCAACTTCACATCCATTATTCTTCTTTACATGGAATTGAGGACACTCACCAGGTGTCTCTGGTCTGCGGGAACCTCTAGTTCTTCCTTCCTAGGGATCTCCTCTTCATCCCCTTCTTCATCTCCTCCAGAGTCTCTCTCCCCCCTCTCCACTTTTCCCTTCAACTGGTCCATTTCATTTCTCAAGGCTTGATTCTCAACCTCGACTTCTCTGCTCTCTACCATCTGCTTATTTACCAAGACAACCAACTCAGCATTGGTCATCCTTGATGGGATATCTTGGGATCCCTCTTCCTTTGACATCTTGTCTTCTTCTCCAGTCCAAAGTACACTCCTAAGCTCTAATACCACTTGATACAGAGCCCTTGTCACACACCTAAGGACAAGTCCAATAGGTTTAGTTTTGACCTCTCCAATGACCACAAGGATCCTATAAGGAAGGACTCCACAACTTATGGGTAGAACTACTCACAAACTACTATGCTAGTATCTACTCAAGATGAGTAAAAGGCTTCAACTTCTCTATTGCACCACTCCATGAATCCTACAATTGGGGGCTTTGGAATTTCTCCATTCATGCCTGCTAAGGACTGTTCCAAACATTGGTTTTAGGCTTTGTATTCAATACCTTATACCTCCTTTGGAAACCTACCCCTCAGGCTAGTAGCCCTATTTAGCGAGAGATCATTTCTTCATTCCAAAATGCAAAACCAACTACATGGGAATGTGGGGGATTATAAATAGCTTCTAATTCTAGGGTTACACACCTGGAATCCCCCGCTACCACGTTTTAGGGTGTCTGTCCTAATTTTGCATGAGGTAGTCAAATGGAGATGCCTACCTATATTTGTCTCTTACTCCTCACAACCAGGTCTTCCCTACAAGAAACCCTAAAAATCTTAGAATACATAGGCCAATCCTGCAATCCACCAAAGGAAGAAACTTCTAGGTGAAAGGAATGCAAGATATGGCCATTTTTTGGCCAAAAACCTAGCCAAACCCTTACTTTCTGGGTAACAGTCAGAAATTTGAAGGGTTATCCTTACTCACAAACGTTTAGGACCTCAGACCACTACCAAATCCAAGTTGATTCAACCCACCAACTACTCCATGAATTGTTTTGTCCAATTCAATCCTTACAAGGACGTACAATCTCTGCAAACTCAGAATTTCTGGGAAAACTCAGTTTATTCAATGTTTATTTGCTTCCAAACTTCAAACCACAATCTATCTGACCTTGGGAATCATTTCCACAAGGTTTATATCCCTCTCCAATGGTTTTCAACCAAATTTTGAAGAGGTTGGAGCCATTGAGAGGCTTACAACAACCCCAACTTTGAAAAGTTGCACTTTTGCTTTCAAAAGTTGCATTTTGACCCAAAAGTTGTCAAACACCATGAGCTTGGAATCCACACAACTTGGATCAACCAAACACCATTAAGGCAACCTAAAAACCTATCAAACAACAAAACAAACATCGTACTACCCCTATTGACCAAATTGTCCAAATTGGCTTATCAAGCTGTCTAATTTGTGACATTGGTTTACATGGTGGGGTCTTTATTGAATACATGAAAAGTTCACACACAAAAGACATTCACAATGACCCTAAGATCTTAGTATTCATCATTAGTTGCATAATTAGCTTGTTGAAGAGGTGCCCTTGCACCATATTTTCATATGTCAAACTAAGTATGCTAGGGAGTTGTTGAAGAAATTTGGTATGGAAATTCTAAACCGGTTGGTACACCTATGGTTACAAGTGAGAAATTGACTAAGATAAATGCATCAACACCAGTAAATCCTACAAGGTACACGTCTATGATTGGAGGTTTGTTATATCTGACTCAGACTATAACAGATATAATGAATGCAGTTTGTATTGTATCAAGATATTAGAGTGATCCTAGAGAGAATCATGAGAGTGCGTTGAAAAGGATTTTCAAGTATTTGCAAGGAACAACCGAATATGGCTTGTGGTATCCTAAAAATGATGATTTTACACTATGTGCATATATAGATGTAGATTGGGATGGATATGTTGATGAACGAAAGAGCACATCTAGTGGATCTTTCTTTCTTGGAAAGAAACTTGTTTCATGGATCGGCAAGAAGCATTCATGTACCTCTTTATCTACTACTGAAGATGAGTATGTTGTTGTTGCTACTAACTGTACACAAGTTTTATTGATGAAGCAAATATTGAAGAATATAAGGGTGGATTGTAATGAACTAGTAGTTATTCACTATGATAACTCTTCTACTATTGACATATCAAAAAATCTGGTATTTCATTCTAAGACAAAGCACATATCTATCAAATACAAATTTTTGAAGGAGAAGGTGGAAGAAAATGAATTCAGACTAGTTTATGTGAATGTCTAAAGAGAAAATTGTAGATATCTTCACCAAACCTTTGCGTAAGGAATCATTTGAGTACTTTAGAGACAGATTGAGGGTTTCTGCCCCTCCGGTAGAGACCTGAGTGATGTTGATTGGCATCAGTCTGGTATGCATTTACAAAGATACTATTCATTTTGGATTGATGTGTTGGTGCTACTACTCAGGGGGAGTAGCCAGCTATGTGGTTCAGTGGATTTATGATTTTTCTTTGATGTTCATGTCATATTTTTGGCATTGATGTCAAAGGGAGAGAGATATATGTGAAAAATAGAGCTTAACAGGGATATAATTCACAAGGGGAGTTTATTAACTTCATTGTAATATCATCTTATGGGAGATTGTTTGTTGTCTTCCTTTGGGGCATAATTGTTTGGCATTTCTTGGCACTTGGATGTCTTTTCACATCTAGTGTTGCCATCAATGCCAAAGGGGGAGATTGTTAGCAAATTAGAGGAATTGATTATGTGTTGCATTGATGTTTTTTCATTGATGACAACACCAATTGTTTTGGTTGTTTATCGGTTTCTGATAGGATCCGATAGAGCGGTTGGATTATGATATTGATCCGTTATGCTCTGGTATGCTTCGGTTTGTGGAATTGGTTTGGATCTGTCATTCATTCTATTTAGATGTGTATCACGATTAGTTGGTTCGAGAATTGATGAATCAAGAACTATCATTTTCTCTAGTAACCTTTTGGTCACCGGTAAGGCTTCTCCCGACAGAGATTTGTTGAAGATCTTTTGATGCATGTGATAAGTGGTGTTGGTGCAGCTTCTAGATGGATTTAGGGATGTTGTTGGTTATCTTGTTCGTGTTCCTATTGATCGGTGGTGTTGGATTTGGGTCTAGACCTAATGCTATCTTATTCAGCTAGGTTATGAACCGGTTTATGTAACGTGTTGCTGGATGATTTTGATGCATTTCTAGTTGGATCTATTGATTGGATTATGTTGTTTCGGTCTTAGGCTGACTTGGTTGATCATTGGATTGTGGGTTTATGTTATGAATTTATTGTATTATCTTTTAGGTGGCTGACCTAATTGTTTAGGTCCTAGGTTGGTATAAATATGATGTAAGATCTCTTTGTAGATCATGGGTTTTGGGGATAGAGGTTTATCTGTGTACGAATAAGATTGTAATCATATGCAAAGGTTTTGGTCGATCATAGGTGATTGAATTGGGTTGGTGAAAGAGGTTTAAGACCTCTGGTACTGAGCTTAACCGTAACTCTATTTAGGCATAAGAGATGTTATTCTTGCAGTTCACTCTTCTTTACGGATTGTAGTTTGGATTTATTTTGTAGTTAGTGAGGCTCCTTTTGTGATGAGCAGTGTGCTCTAGGCTGTTGGCCTTCCTACATGTGCAACCCCCTCTTTATGTAATCATATACTTACTGCAAAAGTATTATTTGTCTGTGGGTAGGTCTCCCACAGTGGTTTCTCCCTTTAAATAGTTTTCCATGTACAAATCTTAGTGTTATCTTTTGTGGATGGTTAGTAAATGTTATGTGGATTAAATTTGTGCTAAACTATTATATCTTCTATTCTGATAATAAAGTTTTAATGCTTAAAGTTCTATATAATCTATTGAAAACTGATTCACCCTCCATCTCAGTTGTTCACCGGTTATCTAAGTTGTCTAACATGTACAAACTGAAATAGTTATAATTCCAGATGATGATACTAAAGTTAAGGTAACCGATACTGAGGAGGAAAAGAATGTTCACATTGAGGATATATAGGATGAAGGTGTTCAAATGACTGAACAACAAGAATAGGAACCGAAGAGAAGAGAAGAAAAGCAGATTGAGCAAGAGCCATCGGTAATCACTCAAACAATTGATACATTGACACCACTAGTAAAGGACAAGGAGA